>NW_026777070.1:0-65410 GCF_030936135.1 Gavia stellata
TTTAGCCTACTAAAACTTCCAACGTACACAGCCTCTCCTGCTCAATCTGGCCAGAGCTCAACACCGACATTGCGAACGTCCAGGGATTGCTCCTACACTAAAGGTGCCAGCCCTGAAAGCTCTTGCTGGTCCTCATCTCCCACTGGTAACCTCTCAAACGAACCACAAACACTTGGGCTCTGAACTTGTTTAGCCTACTAAAACTTCCAACGTACACAGCCTCTCCTGCTCAATCTGGCCAGAGCTCAACACCAAAATTGCGAACGTCCAGCGATTGCTCCTACACTAAAGGTGCCAGCCCTGAAAGCTCTTGCTGGTCCTCATCTCCCACTGGTAACCTCTCAAACGAACCACAAACACTTGGCCTCTGAACTTGTTTAGCCTACTAAAAACTTCCAACGTACACAGCCTCTCCTGCTCAATCTGGCCAGAGCTCAACACCAAAATTGCGAACGTCCAGGGATTGCTCCTACACTAAAGGTGCCAGCACTGAAAGCTCTTGCTGGTCCTCATCTCCCACTGGTAACCTCTCAAAACGAACCACAAACACTTGGGCTCAGAACTTGTTTAGCCTACTAAAACTTCCAACGTACACAGCCTCTCCTGCTCAATCTGGCCAGAGCTCAACTCTGAAATTGCGAACGTCCAGGGATTGCTCCTACACTAAAGGTGCCAGCCCTGAAAGCTCTTGCTGGTCCTCATCTCCCACTGGTAACCTCTCAAACGAACCACAAAACACTTGGGCTCTGAACTTGTTTAGCCTACTAAAACTTCCAACGTACACAGCCTCTCCTGCTCAATCTGGCCAGAGCTCAACTCTGAAATTGCGAACGTCCAGGGATTGCTCCTACACTAAAGGTGCCAGCCCTGAAAGCTCTTGCTGGTCCTCATCTCCCACTGGTAACCTCTCAAACGAACCACAAACACTTGGGCTCTGAACTTGTTTAGCCTACTAAAACTTCCAACGTACACAGCCTCTCCTGCTCCATCAGGCCAGAGCTCAACACCGAAATTGCGAACGTCCAAGGATTGCTCCTACACTAAAGGTGCCAGCCCTGAAAGCTCTTGCTGGTCCTCATCTCCCACTGGTAACCTCTCAAACGAACCACAAACACTTGGGCTCTGAACTTGTTTAGCCTACTAAAACTTCCAACGTACACAGCCTCTCCTGCTCAATCAGGCCAGAGCTCAACTCTGAAATTGCGAACGTCCAAGGGTTGCTCCTACACTAAAGGTGCCAGCCCTGAAAGCTCTTGCTGGTCCTCATCTCCCACTGGTAACCTCTCAAACGAACCACAAACACTTGGGCTCTGAACTTGTTTAGCCTACTAAAACTTCCAACGTACACAGCCTCTCCTGCTCAATCTGGCCAAAATTCAACACCGACATTGCGAACGTCCAGCGATTGCTCCTACACTAAAGGTGCCAGCCCTGAAAGCTCTTGCTGGTCCTCATCTCCCACTGGTAACCTCTCAAACGAACCACAAACACTTGGGCTCTGAACTTGTTTAGCCTACTAAAACTTCCAACGTACACAGCCTCTCCTGCTCAATCTGGCCAAAATTCAACACCGAAATTGTGAACGTCCAGGGATTGCTCCCTACACTAAAGGTGCCAGCCCTGAAAAGCTCTTGCTGGTCCTCATCTCCCACTGGTAACCTCTCAAACGAACCACAAAACACTTGGGCTCTGAACTTGTTTAGCCTACTAAAACTTCCAACGTACACAGCCTCTCCTGCTCAATCTGGCCAGAGCTCAACTCTGAAATTGCGAACGTCCAGGGATTGCTCCTACACTAAAGGTGCCAGCCCTGAAAGCTCTTGCTGGTCCTCATCTCCCACTGGTAACCTCTCAAACGAACCACAAACACTTGGGCTCTGAACTTGTTTAGCCTACTAAAACTTCCAACGTACACAGCCTCTCCTGCTCAATCTGGCCAGAGCTCAACTCTGAAATTGCGAATGTCCAGGGATTGCTCCTACACTAAAGGTGCCAGCCCTGAAAGCTCTTGCTGGTCCTCATCTCCCACTGGTAACCTCTCAAACGAACCACAAACACTTGGGCTCTGAACTTGTTTAGCCTACTAAAACTTCCAACGTACACAGCCTCTCCTGCTCAATCAGGCCAGAGCTCAACACCGAAATTGCGAACGTCCCAAGGATTGCTCCTACACTAAAGGTGCCAGCCCTGAAAGCTCTTGCTGGTCCTCATCTCCCACTGGTAACCTCTCAAAACGAACCACAAACACTTGGGCTCTGAACTTGTTTAGCCTACTAAAACTTCCAACGTACACAGCCTCTCCTGCTCAATCTGGCCAAAATTCAACACCGACATTGCGAACGTCCAGCGATTGCTCCTACACTAAAGGTGCCAGCCCTGAAAGCTCTTGCTGGTCCTCATCTCCCACTGGTAACCTCTCAAACGAACCACAAACACTTGGGCTCTGAACTTGTTTAGCCTACTAAAACTTCCAACGTACACAGCCTCTCCTGCTCAATCTGGCCAAAATTCAACACCGAAATTGTGAACGTCCAGGGATTGCTCCTACACTAAAGGTGCCAGCCCTGAAAGCTCTTGCTGGTCCTCATCTCCCACTGGTAACCTCTCAAACGAACCACAAACACTTGGGCTCTGAACTTGTTTAGCCTACTAAAACTTCCAACGTACACAGCCTCTCCTGCTCAATCTGGCCAGAGCTCAACACCGACATTGCGAACGTCCAGGGATTGCTCCTACACTAAAGGTGCCAGCCCTGAAAGCTCTTGCTGGTCCTCATCTCCCACTGGTAACCTCTCAAACGAACCACAAACACTTGGGCTCAGAACTTGTTTAGCCTACTAAAAACTTCCAACGTACACAGCCTCTCCTGCTCAATCTGGCCAGAGCTCAACTCTGAAATTGCGAACGTCCAGGGATTGCTCCTACACTAAAGGTGCCAGCCCTGAAAGCTCTTGCTGGTCCTCATCTCCCACTGGTAACCTCTCAAACGAACCACAAACACTTGGGCTCTGAACTTGTTTAGCCTACTAAAACTTCCAACGTACACAGCCTCTCCTGCTCAATCAGGCCAGAGCTCAACACCGAAATTGCGAACGTCCAAGGATTGCTCCTACACTAAAGGTGCCAGCCCTGAAAGCTCTTGCTGGTCCTCATCTCCCACTGGTAACCTCTCAAACGAACCACAAACACTTGGGCTCTGAACTTGTTTAGCCTACTAAAACTTCCAACGTACACAGCCTCTCCTGCTCAATCAGGCCAGAGCTCAACTCTGAAATTGCGAACGTCCAAGGATTGCTCCTACACTAAAGGTGCCAGCCCTGAAAGCTCTTGCTGGTCCTCATCTCCCACTGGTAACCTCTCAAACGAACCACAAACACTTGGGCTCTGAACTTGTTTAGCCTACTAAAACTTCCAACGTACACAGCCTCTCCTGCTCAATCTGGCCAAAATTCAACACCGACATTGCGAACGTCCAGCGATTGCTCCTACACTAAAGGTGCCAGCCCTGAAAGCTCTTGCTGGTCCTCATCTCCCACTGGTAACCTCTCAAACGAACCACAAACACTTGGGCTCTGAACTTGTTTAGCCTACTAAAACTTCCAACGTACACAGCCTCTCCTGCTCAATCTGGCCAAAATTCAACACCGAAATTGTGAACGTCCAGGGATTGCTCCTACACTAAAGGTGCCAGCCCTGAAAGCTCTTGCTGGTCCTCATCTCCCACTGGTAACCTCTCAAACGAACCACAAACACTTGGGCTCTGAACTTGTTTAGCCTACTAAAAACTTCCAACGTACACAGCCTCTCCTGCTCAATCTGGCCAGAGCTCAACTCTGAAATTGCGAATGTCCAGGGATTGCTCCTACACTAAAGGTGCCAGCCCTGAAAGCTCTTGCTGGTCCTCATCTCCCACTGGTAACCTCTCAAACGAACCACAAACACTTGGGCTCTGAAACTTGTTTAGCCTACTAAAACTTCCAACGTACACAGCCTCTCCTGCTCAATCAGGCCAGAGCTCAACACCGAAATTGCGAACGTCCAGCGATTGCTCCTACACTAAAGGTGCCAGCCCTGAAAGCTCTTGCTGGTCCTCATCTCCCACTGGTAACCTCTCAAACGAACCACAAACACTTGGGCTCTGAACTTGTTTAGCCTACTAAAACTTCCAACGTACACAGCCTCTCCTGCTCAATCTGGCCAAAATTCAACACCGACATTGCGAACGTCCAGCGATTGCTCCTACACTAAAGGTGCCAGCCCTGAAAGCTCTTGCTGGTCCTCATCTCCCACTGGTAACCTCTCAAAACGAAAACCACAAACACTTGGGCTCTGAACTTGTTTAGCCTACTAAAACTTCCAACGTACACAGCCTCTCCTGCTCAATCTGGCCAAAATTCAACACCGAAATTGTGAACGTCCAGGGATTGCTCCTACACTAAAGGTGCCAGCCCTGAAAGCTCTTGCTGGTCCTCATCTCCCACTGGTAACCTCTCAAACGAACCACAAACACTTGGGCTCTGAACTTGTTTAGCCTACTAAAACTTCCAACGTACACAGCCTCTCCTGCTCAATCTGGCCAGAGCTCAACACCGACATTGCGAACGTCCAGGGATTGCTCCTACACTAAAGGTGCCAGCCCTGAAAGCTCTTGCTGGTCCTCATCTCCCACTGGTAACCTCTCAAACGAACCACAAACACTTGGGCTCAGAACTTGTTTAGCCTACTAAAACTTCCAACGTACACAGCCTCTCCTGCTCAATCTGGCCAGAGCTCAACTCTGAAATTGCGAACGTCCAGGGATTGCTCCTACACTAAAGGTGCCAGCCCTGAAAGCTCTTGCTGGTCCTCATCTCCCACTGGTAACCTCTCAAACGAACCACAAACACTTGGGCTCTGAACTTGTTTAGCCTACTAAAACTTCCAACGTACACAGCCTCTCCTGCTCAATCTGGCCAGAGCTCAACACCAAAATTGCGAACGTCCAGGGATTGCTCCTACACTAAAGGTGCCAGCCCTGAAAGCTCTTGCTGGTCCTCATCTCCCACTGGTAACCTCTCAAACGAACCACAAACACTTGGGCTCTGAACTTGTTTAGCCTACTAAAACTTCCAACGTACACAGCCTCTCCTGCTCAATCAGGGCCAGAGCTCAACACCGAAATTGCGAACGTCCAAGGATTGCTCCTACACTAAAGGTGCCAGCCCTGAAAGCTCTTGCTGGTCCCTCATCTCCCACTGGTAACCTCTCAAACGAACCACAAACACTTGGGCTCTGAACTTGTTTAGCCTACTAAAACTTCCAACGTACACAGCCTCTCCTGCTCAATCAGGCCAGAGCTCAACTCTGAAATTGCGAACGTCCAAGGATTGCTCCTACACTAAAGGTGCCAGCCCTGAAAGCTCTTGCTGGTCCTCATCTCCCACTGGTAACCTCTCAAACGAACCACAAACACTTGGGCTCTGAACTTGTTTAGCCTACTAAAACTTCCAACGTACACAGCCTCTCCTGCTCAATCTGGCCAAAATTCAACACCGACATTGCGAACGTCCAGCGATTGCTCCTACACTAAAGGTGCCAGCCCTGAAAGCTCTTGCTGGTCCTCATCTCCCACTGGTAACCTCTCAAACGAACCACAAACACTTGGGCTCTGAACTTGTTTAGCCTACTAAAACTTCCAACGTACACAGCCTCTCCTGCTCAATCTGGCCAAAATTCAACACCGAAATTGTGAACGTCCAGGGATTGCTCCTACACTAAAGGTGCCAGCCCTGAAAGCTCTTGCTGGTCCTCATCTCCCACTGGTAACCTCTCAAACGAACCGCAAACACTTGGGCTCTGAACTTGTTTAGGCTACTAAAACTTCCAACGTACACAGCCTCTCCTGCTCAATCTGGCCAGAGCTCAACTCTGAAATTGCGAACGTCCAGGGATTGCTCCTACACTAAAGGTGCCAGCCCTGAAAGCTCTTGCTGGTCCTCATCTCCCACTGGTAACCTCTCAAACGAACCACAAAACACTTGGGCTCTGAACTTGTTTAGCCTACTAAAACTTCCAACGTACACAGCCTCTCCTGCTCAATCTGGCCAAAATTCAACACCGAAATTGTGAACGTCCAGGGATTGCTCCTACACTAAAGGTGCCAGCCCTGAAAGCTCTTGCTGGTCCTCATCTCCCACTGGTAACCTCTCAAACGAACCACAAACACTTGGGCTCTGAACTTGTTTAGGCTACTAAAACTTCCAACGTACACAGCCCTCTCCTGCTCAATCTGGCCAGAGCTCAACTCTGAAATTGCGAACGTCCAGGGATTGCTCCTACACTAAAGGTGCCAGCCCTGAAAGCTCTTGCTGGTCCTCATCTCCCACTGGTAACCTCTCAAACGAACCACAAACACTTGGGCTCTGAACTTGTTTAGCCTACTAAAACTTCCAACGTACACAGCCTCTCCTGCTCAATCTGGCCAGAGCTCAACACCGACATTGCGAACGTCCAGGGATTGCTCCTACACTAAAGGTGCCAGCCCTGAAAGCTCTTGCTGGTCCTCATCTCCCACTGGTAACCTCTCAAACGAACCACAAACACTTGGGCTCTGAACTTGTTTAGCCTACTAAAACTTCCAACGTACACAGCCTCTCCTGCTCAATCTGGCCAGAGCTCAACTCTGAAATTGCGAATGTCCAGGGATTGCTCCTACACTAAAGGTGCCAGCCCTGAAAGCTCTTGCTGGTCCTCATCTCCCACTGGTAACCTCTCAAACGAACCACAAAACACTTGGGCTCTGAACTTGTTTAGCCTACTAAAACTTCCAACGTACACAGCCCTCTCCTGCTCAATCAGGCCAGAGCTCAACACCGAAATTGCGAACGTCCAAGGATTGCTCCTACACTAAAGGTGCCAGCCCTGAAAGCTCTTGCTGGTCCTCATCTCCCACTGGTAACCTCTCAAACGAACCACAAACACTTGGGCTCTGAACTTGTTTAGCCTACTAAAACTTCCAACGTACACAGCCTCTCCTGCTCAATCTGGCCAAAATTCAACACCGACATTGCGAACGTCCAGCGATTGCTCCTACACTAAAGGTGCCAGCCCTGAAAGCTCTTGCTGGTCCTCATCTCCCACTGGTAACCTCTCAAACGAACCACAAACACTTGGGCTCTGAACTTGTTTAGCCTACTA
Source organism: Gavia stellata (assembly GCF_030936135.1). Classification (NCBI taxonomy): domain Eukaryota; kingdom Metazoa; phylum Chordata; class Aves; order Gaviiformes; family Gaviidae; genus Gavia; species Gavia stellata. The sequence continues at coordinate 7,177 of NW_026777070.1, forward strand.
AAACTTCCAACGTACACAGCCTCTCCTGCTCAATCTGGCCAAAATTCAACACCGAAATTGTGAACGTCCAGCGATTGCTCCTACACTAAAGGTGCCAGCCCTGAAAGCTCTTGCTGGTCCTCATCTCCCACTGGTAACCTCTCAAACGAACCACAAACACTTGGGCTCTGAACTTGTTTTAGCCTACTAAAACTTCCAACGTACACAGCCTCTCCTGCTCAATCTGGCCAGAGCTCAACACCGACATTGCGAACGTCCAGGGATTGCTCCTACACTAAAGGTGCCAGCCCTGAAAGCTCTTGCTGGTCCTCATCTCCCACTGGTAACCTCTCAAACGAACCACAAACACTTGGGCTCAGAACTTGTTTAGCCTACTAAAACTTCCAACGTACACAGCCTCTCCTGCTCAATCTGGCCAGAGCTCAACTCTGAAATTGCGAACGTCCAGGGATTGCTCCTACACTAAAGGTGCCAGCCCTGAAAGCTCTTGCTGGTCCTCATCTCCCACTGGTAACCTCTCAAACGAACCACAAACACTTGGGCTCTGAACTTGTTTAGCCTACTAAAACTTCCAACGTACACAGCCTCTCCTGCTCAATCTGGCCAGAGCTCAACTCTGAAATTGCGAACGTCCAGGGATTGCTCCTACACTAAAGGTGCCAGCCCTGAAAGCTCTTGCTGGTCCTCATCTCCCACTGGTAACCTCTCAAACGAACCACAAACACTTGGGCTCTGAACTTGTTTAGCCTACTAAAACTTCCAACGTACACAGCCTCTCCTGCTCAATCAGGCCAGAGCTCAACACCGAAATTGCGAACGTCCAAGGATTGCTCCTACACTAAAGGTGCCAGCCCTGAAAGCTCTTGCTGGTCCTCATCTCCCACTGGTAACCTCTCAAACGAACCACAAACACTTGGGCTCTGAACTTGTTTAGCCTACTAAAAACTTCCAACGTACACAGCCTCTCCTGCTCAATCAGGCCAGAGCTCAACTCTGAAATTGCGAACGTCCAAGGATTGCTCCTACACTAAAGGTGCCAGCCCTGAAAGCTCTTGCTGGTCCTCATCTCCCACTGGTAACCTCTCAAACGAACCACAAACACTTGGGCTCTGAACTTGTTTAGCCTACTAAAACTTCCAACGTACACAGCCTCTCCTGCTCAATCTGGCCAAAATTCAACACCGACATTGCGAACGTCCAGCGATTGCTCCTACACTAAAGGTGCCAGCCCTGAAAGCTCTTGCTGGTCCTCATCTCCCACTGGTAACCTCTCAAACGAACCACAAAACACTTGGGCTCTGAACTTGTTTAGCCTACTAAAACTTCCAACGTACACAGCCTCTCCTGCTCAATCTGGCCAAAATTCAACACCGAAATTGTGAACGTCCAGGGATTGCTCCTACACTAAAGGTGCCAGCCCTGAAAGCTCTTGCTGGTCCTCATCTCCCACTGGTAACCTCTCAAACGAACCGCAAACACTTGGGCTCTGAACTTGTTTAGGCTACTAAAACTTCCAACGTACACAGCCTCTCCTGCTCAATCTGGCCAGAGCTCAACTCTGAAATTGCGAACGTCCAGGGATTGCTCCTACACTAAAGGTGCCAGCCCTGAAAAGCTCTTGCTGGTCCCTCATCTCCCACTGGTAACCTCTCAAACGAACCACAAAACACTTGGCCTCTGAACTTGTTTAGCCTACTAAAACTTCCAACGTACACAGCCTCTCCTGCTCAATCTGGCCAAAATTCAACACCGAAATTGTGAACGTCCAGGGATTGCTCCTACACTAAAGGTGCCAGCCCTGAAAGCTCTTGCTGGTCCTCATCTCCCACTGGTAACCTCTCAAACGAACCACAAACACTTGGGCTCTGAACTTGTTTAGCCTACTAAAACTTCCAACGTACACAGCCTCTCCTGCTCAATCTGGCCAGAGCTCAACTCTGAAATTGCGAACGTCCAGGGATTGCTCCTACACTAAAGGTGCCAGCCCTGAAAGCTCTTGCTGGTCCTCATCTCCCACTGGTAACCTCTCAAACGAACCACAAACACTTGGGCTCTGAACTTGTTTAGCCTACTAAAACTTCCAACGTACACAGCCTCTCCTGCTCAATCAGGCCAGAGCTCAACACCGAAATTGCGAACGTCCAATGATTGCTCCTACACTAAAGGTGCCAGCCCTGAAAGCTCTTGCTGGTCCTCATCTCCCACTGGTAACCTCTCAAACGAACCACAAACACTTGGGCTCTGAACTTGTTTAGCCTACTAAAACTTCCAACGTACACAGCCTCTCCTGCTCAATCAGGCCAGAGCTTCAACTCTGAAATTGCGAACGTCCAAGGATTGCTCCTACACTAAAGGTGCCAGCCCTGAAAGCTCTTGCTGGTCCTCATCTCCCACTGGTAACCTCTCAAACGAACCACAAAACACTTGGGCTCTGAACTTGTTTAGCCTACTAAAACTTCCAACGTACACAGCCTCTCCTGCTCAATCTGGCCAGAGCTCAACACCAAAATTGCGAACGTCCAGGGATTGCTCCTACACTAAAGGTGCCAGCCCTGAAAGCTCTTGCTGGTCCTCATCTCCCACTGGTAACCTCTCAAACGAACCACAAACACTTGGGCTCAGAACTTGTTTAGCCTACTAAAACTTCCAACGTACACAGCCTCTCCTGCTCAATCTGGCCAGAGCTCAACTCTGAAATTGCGAACGTCCAGGGATTGCTCCTACACTAAAGGTGCCAGCCCTGAAAGCTCTTGCTGGTCCTCATCTCCCACTGGTAACCTCTCAAACGAACCACAAACACTTGGGCTCTGAACTTGTTTAGCCTACTAAAACTTCCAACGTACACAGCCTCTCCTGCTCAATCTGGCCAGAGCTCAACTCTGAAATTGCGAACGTCCAGGGATTGCTCCTACACTAAAGGTGCCAGCCCTGAAAGCTCTTGCTGGTCCTCATCTCCCACTGGTAACCTCTCAAACGAACCACAAACACTTGGGCTCTGAACTTGTTTAGCCTACTAAAACTTCCAACGTACACAGCCTCTCCTGCTCAATCAGGCCAGAGCTCAACTCTGAAATTGCGAACGTCCAAGGGTTGCTCCTACACTAAAGGTGCCAGCCCTGAAAGCTCTTGCTGGTCCTCATCTCCCACTGGTAACCTCTCAAACGAACCACAAACACTTGGGCTCTGAACTTGTTTAGCCTACTAAAACTTCCAACGTACACAGCCTCTCCTGCTCAATCTGGCCAAAATTCAACACCGACATTGCGAACGTCCAGCGATTGCTCCTACACTAAAGGTGCCAGCCCTGAAAGCTCTTGCTGGTCCTCATCTCCCACTGGTAACCTCTCAAACGAACCACAAACACTTGGGCTCTGAACTTGTTTAGCCTACTAAAACTTCCAACGTACACAGCCTCTCCTGCTCAATCTGGCCAAAATTCAACACCGAAATTGTGAACGTCCAGGGATTGCTCCTACACTAAAGGTGCCAGCCCTGAAAGCTCTTGCTGGTCCTCATCTCCCACTGGTAACCTCTCAAACGAACCACAAACACTTGGGCTCTGAACTTGTTTAGCCTACTAAAACTTCCAACGTACACAGCCTCTCCTGCTCAATCTGGCCAGAGCTCAACTCTGAAATTGCGAACGTCCAGGGATTGCTCCTACACTAAAGGTGCCAGCCCTGAAAGCTCTTGCTGGTCCTCATCTCCCACTGGTAACCTCTCAAACGAACCACAAACACTTGGGCTCTGAACTTGTTTAGCCTACTAAAACTTCCAACGTACACAGCCTCTCCTGCTCAATCTGGCCAGAGCTCAACTCTGAAATTGCGAATGTCCAGGGATTGCTCCTACACTAAAGGTGCCAGCCCTGAAAGCTCTTGCTGGTCCTCATCTCCCACTGGTAACCTCTCAAACGAACCACAAACACTTGGGCTCTGAACTTGTTTAGCCTACTAAAACTTCCAACGTACACAGCCTCTCCTGCTCAATCAGGCCAGAGCTCAACACCGAAATTGCGAACGTCCAAGGATTGCTCCTACACTAAAGGTGCCAGCCCTGAAAGCTCTTGCTGGTCCTCATCTCCCACTGGTAACCTCTCAAACGAACCACAAACACTTGGGCTCTGAACTTGTTTAGCCTACTAAAACTTCCAACGTACACAGCCTCTCCTGCTCAATCTGGCCAAAATTCAACACCGACATTGCGAACGTCCAGCGATTGCTCCTACACTAAAGGTGCCAGCCCTGAAAGCTCTTGCTGGTCCTCATCTCCCACTGGTAACCTCTCAAACGAACCACAAACACTTGGGCTCTGAACTTGTTTAGCCTACTAAAACTTCCAACGTACACAGCCTCTCCTGCTCAATCTGGCCAAAATTCAACACCGAAATTGTGAACGTCCAGGGATTGCTCCTACACTAAAGGTGCCAGCCCTGAAAGCTCTTGCTGGTCCTCATCTCCCACTGGTAACCTCTCAAACGAACCACAAACACTTGGGCTCTGAACTTGTTTAGCCTACTAAAACTTCCAACGTACACAGCCTCTCCTGCTCAATCTGGCCAGAGCTCAACACCGACATTGCGAACGTCCAGGGATTGCTCCTACACTAAAGGTGCCAGCCCTGAAAGCTCTTGCTGGTCCTCATCTCCCACTGGTAACCTCTCAAACGAACCACAAACACTTGGGCTCAGAACTTGTTTAGCCTACTAAAACTTCCAACGTACACAGCCTCTCCTGCTCAATCTGGCCAGAGCTCAACTCTGAAATTGCGAACGTCCAGGGATTGCTCCTACACTAAAGGTGCCAGCCCTGAAAGCTCTTGCTGGTCCTCATCTCCCACTGGTAACCTCTCAAACGAACCACAAACACTTGGGCTCTGAACTTGTTTAGCCTACTAAAACTTCCAACGTACACAGCCTCTCCTGCTCAATCAGGCCAGAGCTCAACACCGAAATTGCGAACGTCCAAGGATTGCTCCTACACTAAAGGTGCCAGCCCTGAAAGCTCTTGCTGGTCCTCATCTCCCACTGGTAACCTCTCAAACGAACCACAAACACTTGGGCTCTGAACTTGTTTAGCCTACTAAAACTTCCAACGTACACAGCCTCTCCTGCTCAATCAGGCCAGAGCTCAACTCTGAAATTGCGAACGTCCAAGGATTGCTCCTACACTAAAGGTGCCAGCCCTGAAAGCTCTTGCTGGTCCTCATCTCCCACTGGTAACCTCTCAAACGAACCACAAACACTTGGGCTCTGAACTTGTTTAGCCTACTAAAACTTCCAACGTACACAGCCTCTCCTGCTCAATCTGGCCAAAATTCAACACCGACATTGCGAACGTCCAGCGATTGCTCCTACACTAAAGGTGCCAGCCCTGAAAGCTCTTGCTGGTCCTCATCTCCCACTGGTAACCTCTCAAACGAACCACAAACACTTGGGCTCTGAACTTGTTTAGCCTACTAAAACTTCCAACGTACACAGCCTCTCCTGCTCAATCTGGCCAAAATTCAACACCGAAATTGTGAACGTCCAGGGATTGCTCCTACACTAAAGGTGCCAGCCCTGAAAGCTCTTGCTGGTCCTCATCTCCCACTGGTAACCTCTCAAACGAACCACAAACACTTGGGCTCTGAACTTGTTTAGCCTACTAAAACTTCCAACGTACACAGCCTCTCCTGCTCAATCTGGCCAGAGCTCAACTCTGAAATTGCGAATGTCCAGGGATTGCTCCTACACTAAAGGTGCCAGCCCTGAAAGCTCTTGCTGGTCCTCATCTCCCACTGGTAACCTCTCAAACGAACCACAAACACTTGGGCTCTGAACTTGTTTAGCCTACTAAAACTTCCAACGTACACAGCCCTCTCCTGCTCAATCAGGCCAGAGCTCAACACCGAAATTGCGAACGTCCAGCGATTGCTCCTACACTAAAGGTTGCCAGCCCTGAAAGCTCTTGCTGGTCCTCATCTCCCACTGGTAACCTCTCAAAACGAACCACAAACACTTGGGCTCTGAACTTGTTTAGCCTACTAAAACTTCCAACGTACACAGCCTCTCCTGCTCAATCTGGCCAAAATTCAACACCGACATTGCGAACGTCCAGCGATTGCTCCTACACTAAAGGTGCCAGCCCTGAAAGCTCTTGCTGGTCCTCATCTCCCACTGGTAACCTCTCAAACGAACCACAAACACTTGGGCTCTGAACTTGTTTAGCCTACTAAAACTTCCAACGTACACAGCCTCTCCTGCTCAATCTGGCCAAAATTCAACACCGAAATTGTGAACGTCCAGGGATTGCTCCTACACTAAAGGTGCCAGCCCTGAAAGCTCTTGCTGGTCCTCATCTCCCACTGGTAACCTCTCAAACGAACCACAAAACACTTGGGCTCTGAACTTGTTTAGCCTACTAAAACTTCCAACGTACACAGCCTCTCCTGCTCAATCTGGCCAGAGCTCAACACCGACATTGCGAACGTCCAGGGATTGCTCCTACACTAAAGGTGCCAGCCCTGAAAGCTCTTGCTGGTCCTCATCTCCCACTGGTAACCTCTCAAACGAACCACAAACACTTGGGCTCAGAACTTGTTTAGCCTACTAAAACTTCCAACGTACACAGCCTCTCCTGCTCAATCTGGCCAGAGCTCAACTCTGAAATTGCGAACGTCCAGGGATTGCTCCTACACTAAAGGTGCCAGCCCTGAAAGCTCTTGCTGGTCCTCATCTCCCACTGGTAACCTCTCAAACGAACCACAAACACTTGGGCTCTGAACTTGTTTAGCCTACTAAAACTTCCAACGTACACAGCCTCTCCTGCTCAATCTGGCCAGAGCTCAACACCAAAATTGCGAACGTCCAGGGATTGCTCCTACACTAAAGGTGCCAGCCCTGAAAGCTCTTGCTGGTCCTCATCTCCCACTGGTAACCTCTCAAACGAACCACAAACACTTGGGCTCTGAACTTGTTTAGCCTACTAAAACTTCCAACGTACACAGCCTCTCCTGCTCAATCAGGCCAGAGCTCAACACCGAAATTGCGAACGTCCAAGGATTGCTCCTACACTAAAGGTGCCAGCCCTGAAAGCTCTTGCTGGTCCTCATCTCCCACTGGTAACCTCTCAAACGAACCACAAACACTTGGGCTCTGAACTTGTTTAGCCTACTAAAACTTCCAACGTACACAGCCTCTCCTGCTCAATCAGGCCAGAGCTCAACTCTGAAATTGCGAACGTCCAAGGATTGCTCCTACACTAAAGGTGCCAGCCCTGAAAGCTCTTGCTGGTCCTCATCTCCCACTGGTAACCTCTCAAACGAACCACAAACACTTGGGCTCTGAACTTGTTTAGCCTACTAAAAACTTCCAACGTACACAGCCTCTCCTGCTCAATCTGGCCAAAATTCAACACCGACATTGCGAACGTCCAGCGATTGCTCCTACACTAAAGGTGCCAGCCCTGAAAGCTCTTGCTGGTCCTCATCTCCCACTGGTAACCTCTCAAACGAACCACAAACACTTGGGCTCTGAACTTGTTTAGCCTACTAAAACTTCCAACGTACACAGCCTCTCCTGCTCAATCTGGCCAAAATTCAACACCGAAATTGTGAACGTCCAGGGATTGCTCCTACACTAAAGGTGCCAGCCCTGAAAAGCTCTTGCTGGTCCTCATCTCCCACTGGTAACCTCTCAAACGAACCGCAAACACTTGGGCTCTGAACTTGTTTAGGCTACTAAAACTTCCAACGTACACAGGCCTCTCCTGCTCAATCTGGCCAGAGCTCAACTCTGAAATTGCGAACGTCCCAGGGATTGCTCCTACACTAAAGGTGCCAGCCCTGAAAGCTCTTGCTGGTCCTCATCTCCCACTGGTAACCTCTCAAACGAACCACAAAACACTTGGGCTCTGAACTTGTTTAGCCTACTAAAACTTCCAACGTACACAGCCTCTCCTGCTCAATCTGGCCAAAATTCAACACCGAAATTGTGAACGTCCAGGGATTGCTCCTACACTAAAGGTGCCAGCCCTGAAAGCTCTTGCTGGTCCTCATCTCCCACTGGTAACCTCTCAAACGAACCACAAACACTTGGGCCTCTGAACTTGTTTAGCCTACTAAAACTTCCAACGTACACAGCCTCTCCTGCTCAATCTGGCCAGAGCTCAACTCTGAAATTGCGAACGTCCAGGGATTGCTCCTACACTAAAGGTGCCAGCCCTGAAAGCTCTTGCTGGTCCTCATCTCCCACTGGTAACCTCTCAAACGAACCACAAACACTTGGGCTCTGAACTTGTTTAGCCTACTAAAACTTCCAACGTACACAGCCTCTCCTGCTCAATCTGGCCAGAGCTCAACTCTGAAATTGTGAACGTCCAGGGATTGCTCCTACACTAAAGGTGCCAGCCCTGAAAGCTCTTGCTGGTCCTCATCTCCCACTGGTAACCTCTCAAACGAACCACAAACACTTGGGCTCTGAACTTGTTTAGCCTACTAAAACTTCCAACGTACACAGCCTCTCCTGCTCAATCTGGCCAGAGCTCAACTCTGAAATTGCGAATGTCCAGGGATTGCTCCTACACTAAAGGTGCCAGCCCTGAAAGCTCTTGCTGGTCCTCATCTCCCACTGGTAACCTCTCAAACGAACCACAAAACACTTGGGCTCTGAACTTGTTTTAGCCTACTAAAACTTCCAACGTACACAGCCTCTCCTGCTCAATCAGGCCAGAGCTCAACACCGAAATTGCGAACGTCCAAGGATTACTCCTACACTAAAGGTGCCAGCCCTGAAAGCTCTTGCTGGTCCTCATCTCCCACTGGTAACCTCTCAAACGAAACCACAAACACTTGGGCTCTGAACTTGTTTAGCCTACTAAAACTTCCAACGTACACAGCCTCTCCTGCTCAATCTGGCCAAAATTCAACACCGACATTGCGAACGTCCAGCGATTGCTCCTACACTAAAGGTGCCAGCCCTGAAAGCTCTTGCTGGTCCTCATCTCCCACTGGTAAACCTCTCAAACGAACCACAAACACTTGGGCTCTGAACTTGTTTAGCCTACTAAAACTTCCAACGTACACAGCCTCTCCTGCTCAATCTGGCCAAAATTCAACACCGAAATTGTGAACGTCCAGCGATTGCTCCTACACTAAAGGTGCCAGCCCTGAAAGCTCTTGCTGGTCCTCATCTCCCACTGGTAACCTCTCAAAACGAACCACAAACACTTGGGCTCTGAACTTGTTTAGCCTACTAAAACTTCCAACGTACACAGCCTCTCCTGCTCAATCTGGCCAGAGCTCAACACCGACATTGCGAACGTCCAGGGATTGCTCCTACACTAAAGGTGCCAGCCCTGAAAGCTCTTGCTGGTCCTCATCTCCCACTGGTAACCTCTCAAACGAACCACAAACACTTGGGCTCAGAACTTGTTTAGCCTACTAAAAACTTCCAACGTACACAGCCTCTCCTGCTCAATCTGGCCAGAGCTCAACTCTGAAATTGCGAACGTCCAGGGATTGCTCCTACACTAAAGGTGCCAGCCCTGAAAGCTCTTGCTGGTCCTCATCTCCCACTGGTAACCTCTCAAACGAACCACAAACACTTGGGCTCTGAACTTGTTTAGCCTACTAAAACTTCCAACGTACACAGCCTCTCCTGCTCAATTCTGGCCAGAGCTCAACACCAAAATTGCGAACGTCCAGGGATTGCTCCTACACTAAAGGTGCCAGCCCTGAAAGCTCTTGCTGGTCCTCATCTCCCACTGGTAACCTCTCAAACGAACCACAAACACTTGGGCTCTGAACTTGTTTAGCCTACTAAAACTTCCAACGTACACAGCCTCTCCTGCTCAATCAGGCCAGAGCTCAACACCGAAATTGCGAACGTCCAAGGATTGCTCCTACACTAAAGGTGCCAGCCCTGAAAGCTCTTGCTGGTCCTCATCTCCCACTGGTAACCTCTCAAACGAACCACAAACACTTGGGCTCTGAACTTGTTTAGCCTACTAAAACTTCCAACGTACACAGCCTCTCCTGCTCAATCAGGCCAGAGCTCAACTCTGAAATTGCGAACGTCCAAGGATTGCTCCTACACTAAAGGTGCCAGCCCTGAAAGCTCTTGCTGGTCCTCATCTCCCACTGGTAACCTCTCAAACGAACCACAAACACTTGGGCTCTGAACTTGTTTAGCCTACTAAAACTTCCAACGTACACAGCCTCTCCTGCTCAATCTGGCCAAAATTCAACACCGACATTGCGAACGTCCAGCGATTGCTCCTACACTAAAGGTGCCAGCCCTGAAAGCTCTTGCTGGTCCTCATCTCCCACTGGTAACCTCTCAAACGAACCACAAACACTTGGGCTCTGAACTTGTTTAGCCTACTAAAACTTCCAACGTACACAGCCTCTCCTGCTCAATCTGGCCAAAATTCAACACCGAAATTGTGAACGTCCAGGGATTGCTCCTACACTAAAGGTGCCAGCCCTGAAAGCTCTTGCTGGTCCTCATCTCCCACTGGTAACCTCTCAAACGAACCGCAAACACTTGGGCTCTGAACTTGTTTAGGCTACTAAAACTTCCAACGTACACAGCCTCTCCTGCTCAATCTGGCCAGAGCTCAACTCTGAAATTGCGAACGTCCAGGGATTGCTCCTACACTAAAGGTGCCAGCCCTGAAAGCTCTTGCTGGTCCTCATCTCCCACTGGTAACCTCTCAAACGAACCACAAACACTTGGCCTCTGAACTTGTTTAGCCTACTAAAACTTCCAACGTACACAGCCTCTCCTGCTCAATCTGGCCAAAATTCAACACCGAAATTGTGAACGTCCAGGGATTGCTCCTACACTAAAGGTGCCAGCCCTGAAAGCTCTTGCTGGTCCTCATCTCCCACTGGTAACCTCTCAAACGAACCACAAACACTTGGGCTCTGAACTTGTTTAGCCTACTAAAACTTCCAACGTACACAGCCTCTCCTGCTCAATCTGGCCAGAGCTCAACTCTGAAATTGCGAACGTCCAGGGATTGCTCCTACACTAAAGGTGCCAGCCCTGAAAGCTCTTGCTGGTCCTCATCTCCCACTGGTAACCTCTCAAACGAACCACAAACACTTGGGCTCTGAACTTGTTTAGCCTACTAAAACTTCCAACGTACACAGCCTCTCCTGCTCAATCAGGCCAGAGCTCAACACCGAAATTGCGAACGTCCAATGATTGCTCCTACACTAAAGGTGCCAGCCCTGAAAGCTCTTGCTGGTCCTCATCTCCCACTGGTAACCTCTCAAACGAACCACAAACACTTGGGCTCTGAACTTGTTTAGCCTACTAAAACTTCCAACGTACACAGCCTCTCCTGCTCAATCAGGCCAGAGCTCAACTCTGAAATTGCGAACGTCCAAGGATTGCTCCTACACTAAAGGTGCCAGCCCTGAAAGCTCTTGCTGGTCCTCATCTCCCACTGGTAACCTCTCAAACGAACCACAAACACTTGGGCTCTGAACTTGTTTAGCCTACTAAAACTTCCAACGTACACAGCCTCTCCTGCTCAATCTGGCCAAAATTCAACACCGACATTGCGAACGTCCAGCGATTGCTCCTACACTAAAGGTGCCAGCCCTGAAAGCTCTTGCTGGTCCTCATCTCCCACTGGTAACCTCTCAAACGAACCACAAACACTTGGGCTCTGAACTTGTTTAGCCTACTAAAACTTCCAACGTACACAGCCTCTCCTGCTCAATCTGGCCAAAATTCAACACCGAAATTGTGAACGTCCAGGGATTGCTCCTACACTAAAGGTGCCAGCCCTGAAAGCTCTTGCTGGTCCTCATCTCCCACTGGTAACCTCTCAAACGAACCACAAACACTTGGGCTCTGAACTTGTTTAGGCTACTAAAACTTCCAACGTACACAGCCTCTCCTGCTCAATCTGGCCAGAGCTCAACTCTGAAATTGCGAACGTCCAGGGATTGCTCCTACACTAAAGGTGCCAGCCCTGAAAGCTCTTGCTGGTCCTCATCTCGCACTGGTAACCTCTCAAACGAACCACAAACACTTGGGCTCAGAACTTGTTTAGCCTACTAAAACTTCCAACGTACACAGCCTCTCCTGCTCAATCAGGCCAGAGCTCAACACCGAAATTGCGAATGTCCAAGGATTGCTCCTACACTAAAGGTGCCAGCCCTGAAAGCTCTTGCTGGTCCTCATCTCCCACTGGTAACCTCTCAAACGAACCACAAACACTTGGGCTCTGAACTTGTTTAGCCTACTAAAACTTCCAACGTACACAGCCTCTCCTGCTCAATCTGGCCAGAGCTCAACTCCGAAATTGCGAACGTCCAGGGATTGCTCCTACACTAAAGGTGCCAGCCCTGAAAGCTCTTGCTGGTCCTCATCTCCCACTGGTAACCTCTCAAACGAACCACAAACACTTGGGCTCTGAACTTGTTTAGCCTACTAAAACTTCCAACGTACACAGCCTCTCCTGCTCAATCCGGCCAGAGCTCAACACCGAAATTGCGAACGTCCAGCGATTGCTCCTACACTAAAGGTGCCAGCCCTGAAAGCTCTTGCTGGTCCTCATCTCCCACTGGTAACCTCTCAAACGAACCACAAACACTTGGGCTCTGAACTTGTTTAGCCTACTAAAACTTCCAACGTACACAGCCTCTCCTGCTCAATCTGGCCAGAGCTCAACACCGACATTGCGAACGTCCAGCGATTGCTCCTACACTAAAGGTGCCAGCCCTGAAAGCTCTTGCTGGTCCTCATCTCCCACTGGTAACCTCTCAAACGAACCACAAACACTTGGCCTCTGAACTTGTTTAGCCTACTAAAACTTCCAACGTACACAGCCTCTCCTGCTCAATCTGGCCAAAATTCAACACCGAAATTGTGAACGTCCAGGGATTGCTCCTACACTAAAGGTGCCAGCCCTGAAAGCTCTTGCTGGTCCTCATCTCCCACTGGTAACCTCTCAAACGAACCACAAACACTTGGGCTCTGAACTTGTTTAGCCTACTAAAACTTCCAACGTACACAGCCTCTCCTGCTCAATCTGGCCAGAGCTCAACTCTGAAATTGCGAACGTCCAGGGATTGCTCCTACACTAAAGGTGCCAGCCCTGAAAGCTCTTGCTGGTCCTCATCTCCCACTGGTAACCTCTCAAACGAACCACAAACACTTGGGCTCTGAACTTGTTTAGCCTACTAAAACTTCCAACGTACACAGCCTCTCCTGCTCAATCAGGCCAGAGCTCAACACCGAAATTGCGAACGTCCAAGGATTGCTCCTACACTAAAGGTGCCAGCCCTGAAAGCTCTTGCTGGTCCTCATCTCCCACTGGTAACCTCTCAAACGAACCACAAACACTTGGGCTCTGAACTTGTTTAGCCTACTAAAACTTCCAACGTACACAGCCTCTCCTGCTCAATCTGGCCAGAGCTCAACACCGACATTGCGAACGTCCAGCGATTGCTCCTACACTAAAGGTGCCAGCCCTGAAAGCTCTTGCTGGTCCTCATCTCCCACTGGTAACCTCTCAAACGAACCACAAACACTTGGGCTCTGAACTTGTTTAGCCTACTAAAACTTCCAACGTACACAGCCTCTCCTGCTCAATCTGGCCAAAATTCAACACCGAAATTGTGAACGTCCAGGGATTGCTCCTACACTAAAGGTGCCAGCCCTGAAAGCTCTTGCTGGTCCTCATCTCCCACTGGTAACCTCTCAAACGAACCACAAACACTTGGGCTCTGAACTTGTTTAGCCTACTAAAACTTCCAACGTACACAGCCTCTCCTGCTCAATCAGGCCAGAGCTCAACTCTGAAATTGCGAACGTCCAGGGATTGCTCCTACACTAAAGGTGCCAGCCCTGAAAGCTCTTGCTGGTCCTCATCTCCCACTGGTAACCTCTCAAACGAACCACAAACACTTGGGCTCTGAACTTGTTTAGCCTACTAAAACTTCCAACGTACACAGCCTCTCCTGCTCAATCAGGCCAGAGCTCAACACCGAAATTGCGAATGTCCAACGATTGCTCCTACACTAAAGGTGCCAGCCCTGAAAGCTCTTGCTGGTCCTCATCTCCCACTGGTAACCTCTCAAACGAACCACAAACACTTGGGCTCTGAACTTGTTTAGCCTACTAAAACTTCCAACGTACACAGCCTCTCCTGCTCAATCTGGCCAGAGCTCAACACCGACATTGCGAACGTCCAGCGATTGCTCCTACACTAAAGGTGCCAGCCCTGAAAGCTCTTGCTGCTCCTCATCTCCCACTGGTAACCTCTCAAACGAACCACAAACACTTGGGCTCTGAACTTGTTTAGCCTACTAAAACTTCCAACGTACACAGCCTCTCCTGCTCAATCTGGCCAGAGCTCAACACCGAAATTGCGAACGTCCAAGGATTGCTCCTACACTAAAGGTGCCAGCCCTGAAAGCTCTTGCTGGTCCTCATCTCCCACTGGTAACCTCTCAAACGAACCACAAACACTTGGGCTCTGAACTTGTTTAGCCTACTAAAACTTCCAACGTACACAGCCTCTCCTGCTCAATCTGGCCAAAATTCACCAACGAAATTGCGAACGTCCAGCGATTGCTCCTACACTAAAGGTGCCAGCCCTGAAAGCTCTTGCTGGTCCTCATCTCCCACTGGTAACCTCTCAAACGAACCACAAACACTTGGGCTCTGAACTTGTTTAGCCTACTAAAACTTCCAACGTACACAGCCTCTCCTGCTCAATCTGGCCAGAGCTCAACACCGACATTGTGAACGTCCAGCGATTGCTCCTACACTAAAGGTGCCAGCCCTGAAAGCTCTTGCTGGTCCTCATCTCCCACTGGTAACCTCTCAAACGAACCACAAACACTTGGGCTCTGAACTTGTTTAGCCTACCAAAACTTCCAACGTACACAGCCTCTCCTGCTCAATCTGGCCAGAGCTCAACACCGAAATTGCGAACGTCCAAGGATTTCTCCTGCACTAAAGGTGCCAGCCCTGAAAGCTGTTGCTGGTCCTCATCTCCCACTGGTAACCTCTCAAACGAACCACAAACACTTGGGCTCTGAACTTGTTTAGCCTACTAAAACTTCCAACGTACACAGCCTCTCCTGCTCAATCTGGCCAGAGCTCAACACTGAAATTGCGAACGTCCAGCGATTGCTCCTACACTAAAGGTGCCAGCCCTGAAAGCTCTTGCTGGTCCTCATCTCCCACTGGTAACCTCTCAAACGAACCACAAACACTTGGGCTCTGAACTTGTTTAGGCTACTAAAACTTCCAACGTACACAGCCTCTCCTGCTCAATCTGGCCAGAGCTCAACTCTGAAATTGCGAACGTCCAGGGATTGCTCCTACACTAAAGGTGCCAGCCCTGAAAGCTCTTGCTGGTCCTCATCTCCCACTGGTAACCTCTCAAACGAACCACAAACACTTGGGCTCTGAACTTGTTTAGCCTACTAAAACTTCCAACGTACACAGCCTCTCCTGCTCAATCAGGCCAGAGCTCAACACCGAAATTGCGAATGTCCAAGGATTGCTCCTACACTAAAGGTGCCAGCCCTGAAAGCTCTTGCTGGTCCTCATCTCCCACTGGTAACCTCTCAAACGAACCACAAACACTTGGGCTCTGAACTTGTTTAGCCTACTAAAACTTCCAACGTACACAGCCTCTCCTGCTCAATCTGGCCAGAGCTCAACTCCGAAATTGCGAACGTCCAGGGATTGCTCCTACACTAAAGGTGCCAGCCCTGAAAGCTCTTGCTGGTCCTCATCTCCCACTGGTAACCTCTCAAACGAACCACAAACACTTGGGCTCTGAACTTGTTTAGCCTACTAAAACTTCCAACGTACACAGCCTCTCCTGCTCAATCTGGCCAGAGCTCAACACCGACATTGCGAACGTCCAGCGATTGCTCCTACACTAAAGGTGCCAGCCCTGAAAGCTCTTGCTGGTCCTCATCTCCCACTGGTAACCTCTCAAACGAACCACAAACACTTGGGCTCTGAACTTGTTTAGCCTACTAAAACTTCCAACGTACACAGCCTCTCCTGCTCAATCTGGCCAGAGCTCAACACCGAAATTGCGAACGTCCAAGGATTGCTCCTACACTAAAGGTGCCAGCCCTGAAAGCTCTTGCTGGTCCTCATCTCCCACTGGTAACCTCTCAAACGAACCACAAACACTTGGGCTCTGAACTTGTTTAGCCTACTAAAACTTCCAACGTACACAGCCTCTCCTGCTCAATCTGGCCAAAATTCACCAACGAAATTGCGAACGTCCAGCGATTGCTCCTACACTAAAGGTGCCAGCCCTGAAAGCTCTTGCTGGTCCTCATCTCCCACTGGTAACCTCTCAAACGAACCACAAACACTTGGGCTCTGAACTTGTTTAGCCTACTAAAACTTCCAACGTACACAGCCTCTCCTGCTCAATCTGGCCAGAGCTCAACACCGACATTGTGAACGTCCAGCGATTGCTCCTACACTAAAGGTGCCAGCCCTGAAAGCTCTTGCTGGTCCTCATCTCCCACTGGTAACCTCTCAAACGAACCACAAACACTTGGGCTCTGAACTTGTTTAGCCTACCAAAACTTCCAACGTACACAGCCTCTCCTGCTCAATCTGGCCAGAGCTCAACACCGAAATTGCGAACGTCCAAGGATTTCTCCTGCACTAAAGGTGCCAGCCCTGAAAGCTCTTGCTGGTCCTCATCTCCCACTGGTAACCTCTCAAACGAACCACAAACACTTGGCCTCTGAACTTGTTTAGCCTACTAAAACTTCCAACGTACACAGCCTCTCCTGCTCAATCTGGCCAGAGCTCAACACCGAAATTGCGAACGTCCAGCGATTGCTCCTACACTAAAGGTGCCAGCCCTGAAAGCTCTTGCTGGTCCTCATCTCCACTGGTAACCTCTCAAACGAACCACAAACACTTGGGCTCTGAACTTGTTTAGCCTACTAAAACTTCCAACGTACACAGCCTCTCCTGCTCAATCTGGCCAGAGCTCAACTCCGAAATTGCGAACGTCCAGCGATTGCTCCTACACTAAAGGTGCCAGCCCTGAAAGCTCTTGCTGGTCCTCATCTCCCACTGGTAACCTCTCAAACGAACCACAAACACTTGGGCTCTGAACTTGTTTAGCCTACTAAAACTTCCAACGTACACAGCCTCTCCTGCTCAATCTGGCCAGAGCTCAACACCGACATTGCGAACGTCCAGCGATTGCTCCTACACTAAAGGTGCCAGCCCTGAAAGCTCTTGCTGGTCCTCATCTCCCACTGGTAACCTCTCAAACGAACCACAAACACTTGGCCTCTGAACTTGTTTAGCCTACTAAAACTTCCAACGTACACAGCCTCTCCTGCTCAATCTGGCCAGAGCTCAACACCGACATTGCGAACGTCCAGCGATTGCTCCTACACTAAAGGTGCCAGCCCTGAAAGCTCTTGCTGGTCCTCATCTCCCACTGGTAACCTCTCAAACGAACCACAAACACTTGGCCTCTGAACTTGTTTAGCCTACTAAAACTTCCAACGTACACAGCCTCTCCTGCTCAATCTGGCCAGAGCTCAACACCGACATTGCGAACGTCCAGCGATTGCTCCTACACTAAAGGTGCCAGCCCTGAAAGCTCTTGGCTGGTCCTCATCTCCCACTGGTAACCTCTCAAACGAACCACAAACACTTGGGCTCTGAACTTGTTTAGCCTACAAAACTTCCAACGTACACAGCCTCTCCTGCTCAATCTGGCAGAGCTCAACACCGACATTGCGAACGTCCAGCGATTGCTCCTACACTAAAGGTGCCAGCCCTGAAAGCTCTTGCTGGTCCTCATCTCCCACTGGTAACCTCTCAAACGAACCACAAACACTTGGCCTCTGAACTTGTTTAGCCTACTAAAACTTCCAACGTACACAGCCTCTCCTGCTCAATCTGGCCAGAGCTCAACTCCGAAATTGTGAACGTCCAGGGATTGCTCCTACACTAAAGGTGCCAGCCCTGAAAGCTCTTGCTGGTCCTCATCTCCCACTGGTAACCTCTCAAACGAACCACAAACACTTGGGCTCTGAACTTGTTTAGCCTACTAAAACTTCCAACGTACACAGCCTCTCCTGCTCAATCTGGCCAGAGCTCAACTCTGAAATTGCGAACGTCCAGGATTGCTCCTACACTAAAGGTGCCAGCCCTGAAAGCTCTTGCTGGTCCTCATCTCCCACTGGTAACCTCTCAAACGAACCACAAACACTTGGGCTCTGAACTTGTTTAGCCTACTAAAACTTCCAACGTACACAGCCTCTCCTGCTCAATCTGGCCAGAGCTCAACACCGAAATTGCGAACGTCCAAGGATTGCTCCTACACTAAAGGTGCCAGCCCTGAAAGCTCTTGCTGGTCCTCATCTCCCACTGGTAACCTCTCAAACGAACCACAAACACTTGGGCTCTGAACTTGTTTAGCCTACTAAAACTTCCAACGTATACAGCCTCTCCTGCTCAATCTGGCCAGAGCTCAACACCGAAATTGCGAACGTCCAGCGATTGCTCCTACACTAAAGGTGCCAGCCCTGAAAGCTCTTGCTGGTCCTCATCTCCCACTGGTAACCTCTCAAACGAACCACAAACACTTGGCCTCTGAACTTGTTTAGCCTACTAAAACTTCCAACGTACACAGCCTCTCCTGCTCAATCTGGCCAAAATTCAACACCGAAATTGTGAACGTCCAGGGATTGCTCCTACACTAAAAGGTGCCAGCCCTGAAAGCTCTTGCTGGTCCTCATCTCCCACTGGTAACCTCTCAAACGAACCACAAACACTTGGGCTCTGAACTTGTTTAGCCTACTAAAACTTCCAACGTACACAGCCTCTCCTGCTCAATCTGGCCAGAGCTCAACTCTGAAATTGCGAACGTCCAGGGATTGCTCCTACACTAAAGGTGCCAGCCCTGAAAGCTCTTGCTGGTCCTCATCTCCCACTGGTAACCTCTCAAACGAACCACAAACACTTGGGCTCTGAACTTGTTTAGCCTACTAAAACTTCCAACGTACACAGCCTCTCCTGCTCAATCAGGCCAGAGCTCAACACCGAAATTGCGAACGTCCAGGGATTGCTCCTACACTAAAGGTGCCAGCCCTGAAAGCTCTTGCTGGTCCTCATCTCCCACTGGTAACCTCTCAAACGAACCACAAACACTTGGGCTCTGAACTTGTTTAGCCTACTAAAACTTCCAACGTACACAGCCTCTCCTGCTCAATCTGGCCAGAGCTCAACACCGAAATTGCGAACGTCCAAGGATTGCTCCTACACTAAAGGTGCCAGCCCTGAAAGCTCTTGCTGGTCCTCATCTCCCACTGGTAACCTCTCAAACGAACCACAAACACTTGGCCTCTGAACTTGTTTAGCCTACTAAAACTTCCAACGTACACAGCCTCTCCTGCTCAATCTGGCCAGAGCTCAACACCGACATTGCGAACGTCCAGGGATTGCTCCTACACTAAAGGTGCCAGCCCTGAAAGCTCTTGCTGGTCCTCATCTCCCACTGGTAACCTCTCAAACGAACCACAACACTTGGGCTCTGAACTTGTTTAGCCTACTAAAACTTCCAACGTACACAGCCTCTCCTGCTCAATCTGGCCAGAGCTCAACTCTGAAATTGCGAACGTCCAGGGATTGCTCCTACACTAAAGGTGCCAGCCCTGAAAGCTCTTGCTGGTCCTCATCTCCCACTGGTAACCTCTCAAACGAACCACAAACACTTGGGCTCTGAACTTGTTTAGCCTACTAAAACTTCCAACGTACACAGCCTCTCCTGCTCAATCAGGCCAGAGCTCAACACCGAAATTGCGAACGTCCAGGGATTGCTCCTACACTAAAGGTGCCAGCCCTGAAAGCTCTTGCTGGTCCTCATCTCCCACTGGTAACCTCTCAAACGAACACAAACACTTGGGCTCTGAACTTGTTTAGCCTACTAAAACTTCCAACGTACACAGCCTCTCCTGCTCAATCTGGCCAGAGCTCAACACCGAAATTGCGAACGTCCAAGGATTGCTCCTACACTAAAGGTGCCCAGCCCTGAAAGCTCTTGCTGGTCCTCATCTCCCACTGGGTAACCTCTCAAACGAACCACAAACACTTGCCTCTGAACTTGTTTAGCCTACTAAAACTTCAACGTACAACAGCCCTCTCCTGCTCAATCTGGCCCAGAGCTCAACACCCGACATTGCCGAACGTCCAGCGATTGCTCCTACACTAAAGGTGCCAGCCCTGAAAGCTCTTGCTGGTCCTCATCTCCCCACTGGTAACCTCTCAAACGAACCACAAACACTTGGGCTCTGAACTTGTTTAGCCTACTAAAACTTCCAACGTACACAGCCTCTCCTGCTCAATCTGGCCAGAGCTCAACACCGAAATTGCGAACGTCCAGCGATTGCTCCTACACTAAAGGTGCCAGCCCTGAAAGCTCTTGCTGGTCCTCATCTCCCACTGGTAACCTCTCAAACGAACCACAAACACTTGGCTCTGAACTTGTTTAGCCTACTAAAACTTCCAACGTACACAGCCTCTCCTGCTCAATCTGGCCAAATTCAACACCGAAATTGTGAACGTCCAGGGATTGCTCCTACACTAAGGTGCCAGCCCTGAAAGCTCTTGCTGGTCCTCATCTCCCACTGGTAACCTCTCAAACGAACCACAAACACTTGGGCTCTGAACTTGTTTAGGCTACTAAAACTTCCAACGTACACAGCCTCTCCTGCTCAATCTGGCCAGAGCTCAACTCTGAAATTGCGAACGTCCAGGGATTGCTCCTACACTAAGGTGCCAGCCCTGAAAGCTCTTGCTGGTCCTCATCTCCCACTGGTAACCTCTCAAACGAACCACAAAACACTTGGCCTCTGAACTTGTTTAGCCTACTAAAACTTCCAACGTACACAGCCTCTCCTGCTCAATCAGGCCAGAGCTCACAACCGAAATTGCGAATGTCCAAGGATTGCTCCTACACTAAAGGTGCCAGCCCTGAAAGCTCTTGCTGGTCCTCATCTCCCACTGGTAACCTCTCAAACGAACCACAACACTTGGCGCTCTGAACTTGTTTAGCCTACTAAAACTTCCAAAGTACACAGCCTCTCCTGCTCAATCTGGCCAGAGCTCAACTCCGAAATTGCGAACGTCCGGGATTGCTCCTACACTAAAGGGTGCCAGCCCTGAAAGCTCTTGCTGGTCCTCATCTCCCCACTGGTAACTCTCAAACGAACCACAAACACTTGGCCTCAGAACTTGTTTAGCCTACTAAAACTTCCAACGTACACAGCCTCTCCTGCTCAATCTGGCCAGAGCTCAACACCGACATTGCGAACGTCCAGCGATTGCTCCTACACTAAAGGTGCCAGCCCTGAAAGCTCTTGCTGCTCCTCATCTCCCACTGGTAACCTCTCAAACGAACCACAAACACTTGGGCTCTGAACTTGTTTAGCCTACTAAAACTTCCAACGTACACAGGCCTCTCCTGCTCAATCTGGCCAGAGCTCAACACCGAAATTGCGAACGTCCAAGGATTGCTCCTACACTAAAGGTGCCAGCCCTGAAAGCTCTTGCTGTCCTCATCTCCCACTGGTAACCTCTCAAACGAACCACAAACACTTGGGCTCTGAACTTGTTTAGCCTACTAAAACTTCCAACGTACACCAGCCTCTCCTGCTCAATCAGGCCAGAGCTCAACACCGACATTGCGAACGTCCAGCGATTGCTCCTACACTAAAGGTGCCAGCCCCTGAAAGCTCTTGCTGGTCCTCATCTCCACTGGTAACCTCTCAACGAACACAAACACTTGGGCTCTGAACTTGTTTAGCCTACTAAAACTTCCAACGTACACAGCCTCTCTGCTCAATCAGGCCAGAGCTCAACACCGACATTTGTGAACGTCCAGCGATTGCTCCTACACTAAAGGTGCCAGCCCTGAAAGCTCTTGCTAGGTCCTCATCTCCCACTGGTAACCTCTCAAACGAACCACAAACACTTGGGCTCTGAACTTGTTTAGCCTACCAAAACTTCCAACGTACACAGCCTCTCCTGCTCAATCTGGCCAGAGCTCAACACCGACATTGCGCGAACGTTCCAGCGATTGCTCCTACACTAAAGGTGCCAGCCCTGAAAGCTCTGCTGCTCCTCATCTCCCACTGGTAACCTCTCAAACGAACCACAAACACTTGGGCTCTGAACTTGTTTAGCCTACTAAAACTTCCAACGTACACAGCCTCTCCTGCTCAATCTGGCCAGAGCTCAACAACCGAAATTGCGAACGTCCGAAGGATTTGAACTAAAGGTGCCAGCCCTGAAAGCTCTTGCTGGTCCTCATCTCCCACTGGTAACCTCTCAAACGAACCACAAACACTTGGGCTCTGAACTTGTTTAGCCTACTAAAACTTCCAACGTACACAGCCTCTCCTGCTCAATCTGGCCAAAATTCACCAACGAAATTGCGAACGTCCAGCGATTGCTCCTACACTAAAGGTGCCAGCCCTGAAAGCTCTTGCTGGTCCTCATCTCCCACTGGTAACCTCTCAAACGAACCACAAACACTTGGGCTCTGAACTTGTTTAGCCTACTAAAACTTCCAACGTACACAGCCTCTCCTGCTCAATCTGGCCAGAGCTCAACACCGACATTGTGAACGTCCAGCGATTGCTCCTACACTAAAGGTGCCAGCCCTGAAAGCTCTTGCTGGTCCTCATCTCCCACTGGTAACCTCTCAAACGAACCACAAACACTTGGGCTCTGAACTTGTTTAGCCTACCAAAACTTCCAACGTACACAGCCTCTCCTGCTCAATCTGGCCAGAGCTCAACACCGAAATTGCGAACGTCCAAGGATTTCTCCTGCACTAAAGGTGCCAGCCCTGAAAGCTCTTGCTGGTCCTCATCTCCCACTGGTAACCTCTCAAACGAACCACAAAACACTTGGGCTCTGAACTTGTTTAGCCTACTAAAACTTCAACGTACACAGCCTCTCCTGCTCAATCTGGCCAGAGCTCAACACCGAAATTGCGAACGTCCAGCGATTGCTCCTACACTAAAGGTGCCAGCCCTGAAAGCTCTTGCTGGTCCTCATCTCCCACTGGTAACCTCTCAAACGAACCACAAACACTTGGGCTCTGAACTTGTTTAGCCTACTAAAACTTCCAACGTACACAGCCTCTCCTGCTCAATCTGGCCAGAGCTCAACTCCGAAATTGCGAACGTCCAGCGATTGCTCCTACACTAAAGGTGCCAGCCCTGAAAGCTCTTGCTGGTCCTCATCTCCCACTGGTAACCTCTCAAACGAACCACAAACACTTGGGCTCTGAACTTGTTTAGCCTACTAAAACTTCCAACGTACACAGCCTCTCCTGCTCAATCTGGCCAGAGCTCAACACCGACATTGCGAACGTCCAGCGATTGCTCCTACACTAAAGGTGCCAGCCCTGAAAGCTCTTGCTGGTCCTCATCTCCCACTGGTAACCTCTCAAACGAACCACAAACACTTGGCCTCTGAACTTGTTTAGCCTACTAAAACTTCCAACGTACACAGCCTCTCCTGCTCAATCTGGCCAGAGCTCAACACCGACATTGCGAACGTCCAGCGATTGCTCCTACACTAAAGGTGCCAGCCCTGAAAGCTCTTGCTGGTCCTCATCTCCCACTGGTAACCTCTCAAACGAACCACAAACACTTGGCCTCTGAACTTGTTTAGCCTACTAAAACTTCCAACGTACACAGCCTCTCCTGCTCAATCTGGCCAGAGCTCAACACCGACATTGCGAACGTCCAGCGATTGCTCCTACACTAAAGGTGCCAGCCCTGAAAGCTCTTGCTGGTCCTCATCTCCCACTGGTAACCTCTCAAACGAACCACAAACACTTGGGCTCTGAACTTGTTTAGCCTACCAAAACTTCCAACGTACACAGCCTCTCCTGCTCAATCTGGCCAGAGCTCAACACCGACATTGCGAACGTCCAGCGATTGCTCCTACACTAAAGGTGCCAGCCCTGAAAGCTCTTGCTGGTCCTCATCTCCCACTGGTAACCTCTCAAACGAACCACAAACACTTGGCCTCTGAACTTGTTTAGCCTACTAAAACTTCCAACGTACACAGCCTCTCCTGCTCAATCTGGCCAGAGCTCAACTCCGAAATTGTGAACGTCCAGGGATTGCTCCTACACTAAAGGTGCCAGCCCTGAAAGCTCTTGCTGGTCCTCATCTCCCACTGGTAACCTCTCAAACGAACCACAAACACTTGGGCTCTGAACTTGTTTAGCCTACTAAAACTTCCAACGTACACAGCCTCTCCTGCTCAATCTGGCCAGAGCTCAACTCTGAAATTGCGAACGTCCAGGGATTGCTCCTACACTAAAGGTGCCAGCCCTGAAAGCTCTTGCTGGTCCTCATCTCCCACTGGTAACCTCTCAAACGAACCACAAACACTTGGGCTCTGAACTTGTTTAGCCTACTAAAAACTTCCAACGTACACAGCCTCTCCTGCTCAATCTGGCCAGAGCTCAACACCGAAATTGCGAACGTCCAGCGATTGCTCCTACACTAAAGGTGCCAGCCCTGAAAGCTCTTGCTGGTCCTCATCTCCCACTGGTAACCTCTCAAACGAACCACAAACACTTGGGCTCTGAACTTGTTTAGCCTACTAAAACTTCCAACGTACACAGCCTCTCCTGCTCAATCTGGCCAAAATTCAACACCGAAATTGTGAACGTCCAGGGATTGCTCCTACACTAAAGGTGCCAGCCCTGAAAGCTCTTGCTGGTCCTCATCTCCCACTGGTAACCTCTCAAACGAACCACAAACACTTGGGCTCTGAACTTGTTTAGGCTACTAAAACTTCCAACGTACACAGCCTCTCCTGCTCAATCTGGCCAGAGCTCAACTCTGAAATTGCGAACGTCCAGGGATTGCTCCTACACTAAAGGTGCCAGCCCTGAAAGCTCTTGCTGGTCCTCATCTCCCACTGGTAACCTCTCAAACGAACCACAAACACTTGGCCTCTGAACTTGTTTAGCCTACTAAAACTTCCAACGTACACAGCCTCTCCTGCTCAATCAGGCCAGAGCTCAACACCGAAATTGCGAATGTCCAAGGATTGCTCCTACACTAAAGGTGCCAGCCCTGAAAGCTCTTGCTGGTCCTCATCTCCCACTGGTAACCTCTCAAACGAACCACAAACACTTGGCCTCTGAACTTGTTTAGCCTACTAAAACTTCCAAAGTACACAGCCTCTCCTGCTCAATCTGGCCAGAGCTCAACTCCGAAATTGCGAACGTCCAGGGATTGCTCCTACACTAAAGGTGCCAGCCCTGAAAGCTCTTGCTGGTCCTCATCTCCCACTGGTAACCTCTCAAACGAACCACAAACACTTGGCCTCAGAACTTGTTTAGCCTACTAAAACTTCCAACGTACACAGCCTCTCCTGCTCAATCTGGCCAGAGCTCAACACCGACATTGCGAACGTCCAGCGATTGCTCCTACACTAAAGGTGCCAGCCCTGAAAGCTCTTGCTGCTCCTCATCTCCCACTGGTAACCTCTCAAACGAACCACAAACACTTGGGCTCTGAACTTGTTTAGCCTACTAAAACTTCCAACGTACACAGCCTCTCCTGCTCAATCTGGCCAGAGCTCAACACCGAAATTGCGAACGTCCAAGGATTGCTCCTACACTAAAGGTGCCAGCCCTGAAAGCTCTTGCTGGTCCTCATCTCCACTGGTAACCTCTCAAACGAACCACAAAACACTTGGGCTCTGAACTTGTTTAGCCTACTAAAACTTCCAACGTACACAGCCTCTCCTGCTCAATCAGGCCAGAGCTCAACACCGACATTGCGAACGTCCAGCGATTGCTCCTACACTAAAGGTGCCAGCCCTGAAAGCTCTTGCTGGTCCTCATCTCCCACTGGTAACCTCTCAAACGAACCACAAACACTTGGGCTCTGAACTTGTTTAGCCTACTAAAACTTCCAACGTACACAGCCTCTCCTGCTCAATCAGGCCAGAGCTCAACACCGACATTGTGAACGTCCAGCGATTGCTCCTACACTAAAGGTGCCAGCCCTGAAAGCTCTTGCTGGTCCTCATCTCCCACTGGTAACCTCTCAAACGAACCACAAACACTTGGGCTCTGAACTTGTTTAGCCTACCAAAACTTCCAACGTACACAGCCTCTCCTGCTCAATCTGGCCAGAGCTCAACACCGACATTGCGAACGTCCAGCGATTGCTCCTACACTAAAGGTGCCAGCCCTGAAAGCTCTTGCTGCTCCTCATCTCCCACTGGTAACCTCTCAAACGAACCACAAACACTTGGGCTCTGAACTTGTTTAGCCTACTAAAACTTCCAACGTACACAGCCTCTCCTGCTCAATCTGGCCAGAGCTCAACACCGAAATTGCGAACGTCCAAGGATTGCTCCTACACTAAAGGTGCCAGCCCTGAAAGCTCTTGCTGGTCCTCATCTCCCACTGGTAACCTCTCAAACGAACCACAAACACTTGGGCTCTGAACTTGTTTAGCCTACTAAAACTTCCAACGTACACAGCCTCTCCTGCTCAATCTGGCCAAAATTCACCAACGAAATTGCGAACGTCCAGCGATTGCTCCTACACTAAAGGTGCCAGCCCTGAAAGCTCTTGCTGGTCCTCATCTCCCACTGGTAACCTCTCAAACGAACCACAAACACTTGGGCTCTGAACTTGTTTAGCCTACTAAAACTTCCAACGTACACAGCCTCTCCTGCTCAATCTGGCCAGAGCTCAACACCGACATTGTGAACGTCCAGCGATTGCTCCTACACTAAAGGTGCCAGCCCTGAAAGCTCTTGCTGGTCCTCATCTTCTCCCCCCCACTGGTAACCTCTCAAACGAACCACAAACACTTGGGCTCTGAACTTGTTTAGCCTACCAAAACTTCCAACGTACACAGCCTCTCCTGCTCAATCTGGCCAGAGCTCAACACCGAAATTGCGAACGTCCAAGGATTTCTCCTGCACTAAAGGTGCCAGCCCTGAAAGCTCTTGCTGGTCCTCATCTCCCACTGGTAACCTCTCAAACGAACCACAAACACTTGGGCTCTGAACTTGTTTAGCCTACTAAAACTTCCAACGTACACAGCCTCTCCTGCTCAATCTGGCCAGAGCTCAACACCGAAATTGCGAACGTCCAGCGATTGCTCCTACACTAAAGGTGCCAGCCCTGAAAGCTCTTGCTGGTCCTCATCTCCCACTGGTAACCTCTCAAACGAACCACAAACACTTGGGCTCTGAACTTGTTTAGCCTACTAAAACTTCCAACGTACACAGCCTCTCCTGCTCAATCTGGCCAGAGCTCAACTCCGAAATTGCGAACGTCCAGCGATTGCTCCTACACTAAAGGTGCCAGCCCTGAAAGCTCTTGCTGGTCCTCATCTCCCACTGGTAACCTCTCAAACGAACCACAAACACTTGGGCTCTGAACTTGTTTAGCCTACTAAAACTTCCAACGTACACAGCCTCTCCTGCTCAATCTGGCCAGAGCTCAACACCGACATTGCGAACGTCCAGCGATTGCTCCTACACTAAAGGTGCCAGCCCTGAAAGCTCTTGCTGGTCCTCATCTCCCACTGGTAACCTCTCAAACGAACCACAAACACTTGGCCTCTGAACTTGTTTAGCCTACTAAAACTTCCAACGTACACAGCCTCTCCTGCTCAATCTGGCCAGAGCTCAACACCGACATTGCGAACGTCCAGCGATTGCTCCTACACTAAAGGTGCCAGCCCTGAAAGCTCTTGCTGGTCCTCATCTCCCACTGGTAACCTCTCAAACGAACCACAAACACTTGGCCTCTGAACTTGTTTAGCCTACTAAAACTTCCAACGTACACAGCCTCTCCTGCTCAATCTGGCCAGAGCTCAACACCGACATTGCGAACGTCCAGCGATTGCTCCTACACTAAAGGTGCCAGCCCTGAAAGCTCTTGCTGGTCCTCATCTCCCACTGGTAACCTCTCAAACGAACCACAAACACTTGGGCTCTGAACTTGTTTAGCCTACCAAAACTTCCAACGTACACAGCCTCTCCTGCTCAATCTGGCCAGAGCTCAACACCGACATTGCGAACGTCCAGCGATTGCTCCTACACTAAAGGTGCCAGCCCTGAAAGCTCTTGCTGGTCCTCATCTCCCACTGGTAACCTCTCAAACGAACCACAAACACTTGGCCTCTGAACTTGTTTAGCCTACTAAAACTTCCAACGTACACAGCCTCTCCTGCTCAATCTGGCCAGAGCTCAACTCCGAAATTGTGAACGTCCAGGGATTGCTCCTACACTAAAGGTGCCAGCCCTGAAAGCTCTTGCTGGTCCTCATCTCCCACTGGTAACCTCTCAAACGAACCACAAACACTTGGGCTCTGAACTTGTTTAGCCTACTAAAACTTCCAACGTACACAGCCTCTCCTGCTCAATCTGGCCAGAGCTCAACTCTGAAATTGCGAACGTCCAGGGATTGCTCCTACACTAAAGGTGCCAGCCCTGAAAGCTCTTGCTGGTCCTCATCTCCCACTGGTAACCTCTCAAACGAACCACAAACACTTGGGCTCTGAACTTGTTTAGCCTACTAAAACTTCCAACGTACACAGCCTCTCCTGCTCAATCTGGCCAGAGCTCAACACCGAAATTGCGAACGTCCAAGGATTGCTCCTACACTAAAGGTGCCAGCCCTGAAAGCTCTTGCTGGTCCTCATCTCCCACTGGTAACCTCTCAAACGAACCACAAAACACTTGGGCCTCTGAACTTGTTTAGCCTACTAAAACTTCCAACGTATACAGCCTCTCCTGCTCAATCTGGCCAGAGCTCAACACCGAAATTGCGAACGTCCAGCGATTGCTCCTACACTAAAGGTGCCAGCCCTGAAAGCTCTTGCTGGTCCTCATCTCCCACTGGTAACCTCTCAAACGAACCACAAACACTTGGCCTCTGAACTTGTTTAGCCTACTAAAACTTCCAACGTACACAGCCTCTCCTGCTCAATCTGGCCAAAATTCAACACCGAAATTGTGAACGTCCAGGGATTGCTCCTACACTAAAGGTGCCAGCCCTGAAAGCTCTTGCTGGTCCTCATCTCCCACTGGTAACCTCTCAAACGAACCACAAACACTTGGGCCTCTGAACTTGTTTAGGCTACTAAAACTTCCAACGTACACAGCCTCTCCTGCTCAATCTGGCCAGAGCTCAACTCTGAAATTGCGAACGTCCAGGGATTGCTCCTACACTAAAGGTGCCAGCCCTGAAAGCTCTTGCTGGTCCTCATCTCCCACTGGTAACCTCTCAAACGAACCACAAACACTTGGGCTCTGAACTTGTTTAGCCTACTAAAACTTCCAACGTACACAGCCTCTCCTGCTCAATCAGGCCAGAGCTCAACTCTGAAATTGCGAACGTCCAGGGATTGCTCCTACACTAAAGGTGCCAGCCCTGAAAGCTCTTGCTGGTCCTCATCTCCCACTGGTAACCTCTCAAACGAACCACAAACACTTGGCCTCTGAACTTGTTTAGCCTACTAAAACTTCCAACGTACACAGCCTCTCCTGCTCAATCTGGCCAGAGCTCAACACCGAAATTGCGAACGTCCAAGGATTGCTCCTACACTAAAGGTGCCAGCCCTGAAAGCTCTTGCTGGTCCTCATCTCCCACTGGTAACCTCTCAAACGAACCACAAACACTTGGCCTCTGAACTTGTTTAGCCTACTAAAAACTTCCAACGTACACAGCCTCTCCTGCTCAATCTGGCCAGAGCTCAACACCGACATTGCGAACGTCCAGCGATTGCTCCTACACTAAAGGTGCCAGCCCTGAAAGCTCTTGCTGGTCCTCATCTCCCACTGGTAACCTCTCAAACGAACCACAAACACTTGGCCTCTGAACTTGTTTAGCCTACTAAAACTTCCAACGTACACAGCCTCTCCTGCTCAATCTGGCCAGAGCTCAACACCGAAATTGCGAACGTCCAGCGATTGCTCCTACACTAAAGGTGCCAGCCCTGAAAGCTCTTGCTGGTCCTCATCTCCCACTGGTAACCTCTCAAACGAACCACAAACACTTGGGCTCTGAACTTGTTTAGCCTACTAAAACTTCCAACGTACACAGCCTCTCCTGCTCAATCTGGCCAAAATTCAACACCGAAATTGTGAACGTCCAGGGATTGCTCCTACACTAAAGGTGCCAGCCCTGAAAGCTCTTGCTGGTCCTCATCTCCCACTGGTAACCTCTCAAACGAACCACAAACACTTGGGCTCTGAACTTGTTTAGGCTACTAAAACTTCCAACGTACACAGCCTCTCCTGCTCAATCTGGCCAGAGCTCAACTCTGAAATTGCGAACGTCCAGGGATTGCTCCTACACTAAAGGTGCCAGCCCTGAAAGCTCTTGCTGGTCCTCATCTCCCACTGGTAACCTCTCAAACGAACCACAAACACTTGGCCTCTGAACTTGTTTAGCCTACTAAAACTTCCAACGTACACAGCCTCTCCTGCTCAATCAGGCCAGAGCTCAACACCGAAATTGCGAATGTCCAAGGATTGCTCCTACACTAAAGGTGCCAGCCCTGAAAGCTCTTGCTGGTCCTCATCTCCCACTGGTAACCTCTCAAACGAACCACAAACACTTGGCCTCTGAACTTGTTTAGCCTACTAAAACTTCCAAAGTACACAGCCTCTCCTGCTCAATCTGGCCAGAGCTCAACTCCGAAATTGCGAACGTCCAGGGATTGCTCCTACACTAAAGGTGCCAGCCCTGAAAGCTCTTGCTGGTCCTCATCTCCCACTGGTAACCTTTCAAACGAACCACAAACACTTGGGCTCTGAACTTCTTTAGCCTACTAAAACTTCCAACGTACACAGCCTCTCCTGCTCAATCTGGCCAGAGCTCAACACCGACATTGCGAACGTCCAGCGATTGCTCCTACACTAAAGGTGCCAGCCCTGAAAGCTCTTGCTGCTCCTCATCTCCCACTGGTAACCTCTCAAACGAACCACAAACACTTGGGCTCTGAACTTGTTTAGCCTACTAAAACTTCCAACGTACACAGCCTCTCCTGCTCAATCTGGCCAGAGCTCAACACCGAAATTGCGAACGTCCAAGGATTGCTCCTACACTAAAGGTGCCAGCCCTGAAAGCTCTTGCTGGTCCTCATCTCCCACTGGTAACCTCTCAAACGAACCACAAACACTTGGGCTCTGAACTTGTTTAGCCTACTAAAACTTCCAACGTACACAGCCTCTCCTGCTCAATCAGGCCAGAGCTCAACACCGACATTGCGAACGTCCAGCGATTGCTCCTACACTAAAGGTGCCAGCCCTGAAAGCTCTTGCTGGTCCTCATCTCCCACTGGTAACCTCTCAAACGAACCACAAACACTTGGCCTCTGAACTTGTTTAGCCTACTAAAACTTCCAACGTACACAGCCTCTCCTGCTCAATCAGGCCAGAGCTCAACACCGACATTGTGAACGTCCAGCGATTGCTCCTACACTAAAGGTGCCAGCCCTGAAAGCTCTTGCTGGTCCTCATCTCCCACTGGTAACCTCTCAAACGAACCACAAACACTTGGCCTCTGAACTTGTTTAGCCTACTAAAACTTCCAACGTACACAGCCTCTCCTGCTCAATCTGGCCAGAGCTCAACACCGAAATTGCGAACGTCCAAGGATTTCTCCTGCACTAAAGGTGCCAGCCCTGAAAGCTCTTGCTGGTCCTCATCTCCCACTGGTAACCTCTCAAACGAACCACAAACACTTGGGCTCTGAACTTGTTTAGCCTACTAAAACTTCCAACGTACACAGCCTCTCCTGCTCAATCTGGCCAGAGCTCAACACCGAAATTGCGAACGTCCAGCGATTGCTCCTACACTAAAGGTGCCAGCCCTGAAAGCTCTTGCTGGTCCTCATCTCCCACTGGTAACCTCTCAAACGAACCACAAACACTTGGGCTCTGAACTTGTTTAGCCTACTAAAACTTCCAACGTACACAGCCTCTCCTGCTCAATCTGGCCAGAGCTCAACTCCGAAATTGCGAACGTCCAGCGATTGCTCCTACACTAAAGGTGCCAGCCCTGAAAGCTCTTGCTGGTCCTCATCTCCCACTGGTAACCTCTCAAACGAACCACAAACACTTGGGCTCTGAACTTGTTTCGCCTACTAAAACTTCCAACGTACACAGCCTCTCCTGCTCAATCTGGCCAGAGCTCAACACCGACATTGCGAACGTCCAGCGATTGCTCCTACACTAAAGGTGCCAGCCCTGAAAGCTCTTGCTGGTCCTCATCTCCCACTGGTAACCTCTCAAACGAACCACAAAACACTTGGGCTCTGAACTTGTTTAGCCTACTAAAACTTCCAACGTACACAGCCTCTCCTGCTCAATCTGGCCAGAGCTCAACACCGACATTGCGAACGTCCAGCGATTGCTCCTACACTAAAGGTGCCAGCCCTGAAAGCTCTTGCTGGTCCTCATCTCCCACTGGTAACCTCTCAAACGAACCACAAACACTTGGGCTCTGAACTTGTTTAGCCTACTAAAACTTCCAACGTACACAGCCTCTCCTGCTCAATCTGGCCAAATTCAACACCGAAATTGTGAACGTCCAGGGATTGCTCCTACACTAAAGGTGCCAGCCCTGAAAGCTCTTGCTGGTCCTCATCTCCCACTGGTAACCTCTCAAACGAACCACAAACACTTGGGCTCTGAACTTGTTTAGGCTACTAAAACTTCCAACGTACACAGCCTCTCCTGCTCAATCTGGCCAGAGCTCAACTCTGAAATTGCGAACGTCCAGGGATTGCTCCTACACTAAAGGTGCCAGCCCTGAAAGCTCTTGCTGGTCCTCATCTCCCACTGGTAACCTCTCAAACGAACCACAAACACTTGGGCTCTGAACTTGTTTAGCCTACTAAAACTTCCAACGTACACAGCCTCTCCTGCTCAATCTGGCCAGAGCTCAACACCGAAATTGCGAACGTCCAAGGATTGCTCCTACACTAAAGGTGCCAGCCCTGAAAGCTCTTGCTGGTCCTCATCTCCCACTGGTAACCTCTCAAACGAACCACAAACACTTGGCCTCTGAACTTGTTTAGCCTACTAAAACTTCCAACGTACACAGCCTCTCCTGCTCAATCTGGCCAGAGCTCAACACCGACATTGCGAACGTCCAGCGATTGCTCCTACACTAAAGGTGCCAGCCCTGAAAGCTCTTGCTGGTCCTCATCTCCCACTGGTAACCTCTCAAACGAACCACAAACACTTGGCCTCTGAACTTGTTTAGCCTACTAAAACTTCCAACGTACACAGCCTCTCCTGCTCAATCTGGCCAGAGCTCAACACCGAAATTGCGAACGTCCCAGCGATTGCTCCTACACTAAAGGTGCCAGCCCTGAAAGCTCTTGCTGGTCCTCATCTCCCACTGGTAACCTCTCAAACGAACCACAAACACTTGGGCTCTGAACTTGTTTAGCCTACTAAAACTTCCAACGTACACAGCCTCTCCTGCTCAATCTGGCCAAAATTCAACACCGAAATTGTGAACGTCCAGGGATTGCTCCTACACTAAAGGTGCCAGCCCTGAAAGCTCTTGCTGGTCCTCATCTCCCACTGGTAACCTCTCAAATGAACCACAAACACTTGGGCTCTGAACTTGTTTAGGCTACTAAAACTTCCAACGTACACAGCCTCTCCTGCTCAATCTGGCCAGAGCTC
Source organism: Gavia stellata (assembly GCF_030936135.1). Taxonomy (NCBI): domain Eukaryota; kingdom Metazoa; phylum Chordata; class Aves; order Gaviiformes; family Gaviidae; genus Gavia; species Gavia stellata. Next base: position 40,912 of record NW_026777070.1, read on the forward strand.
AACTCTGAAATTGCGAACGTCCAGGGATTGCTCCTACACTAAAGGTGCCCAGCCCTGAAAGCTCTTGCTGGTCCTCATCTCCCACTGGTAACCTCTCAAACGAACCACAAACACTTGGCCTCTGAACTTGTTTAGCCTACTAAAACTTCCAACGTACACAGCCTCTCCTGCTACTCAACACCGAAATTGCGAATGTCCAAGGATTGCTCCTACACTAAAGGTGCCAGCCCTGAAAGCTCTTGCTGGTCCTCATCTCCCACTGGTAACCTCTCAAACGAACCACAAACACTTGGCCTCTGAACTTGTTTAGCCTACTAAAACTTCCAAAGTACACAGCCTCTCCTGCTCAATCTGGCCAGAGCTCAACTCCGAAATTGCGAACGTCCAGGGATTGCTCCTACACTAAAGGTGCCAGCCCTGAAAGCTCTTGCTGGTCCTCATCTCCCACTGGTAACCTTTCAAACGAACCACAAACACTTGGGCTCTGAACTTCTTTAGCCTACTAAAACTTCCAACGTACACAGCCTCTCCTGCTCAATCTGGCCAGAGCTCAACACCGACATTGCGAACGTCCAGCGATTGCTCCTACACTAAAGGTGCCAGCCCTGAAAGCTCTTGCTGCTCCTCATCTCCCACTGGTAACCTCTCAAACGAACCACAAACACTTGGGCTCTGAACTTGTTTAGCCTACTAAAACTTCCAACGTACACAGCCTCTCCTGCTCAATCTGGCCAGAGCTCAACACCGAAATTGCGAACGTCCAAGGATTGCTCCTACACTAAAGGTGCCAGCCCTGAAAGCTCTTGCTGGTCCTCATCTCCCACTGGTAACCTCTCAAACGAACCACAAACACTTGGGCTCTGAACTTGTTTAGCCTACTAAAACTTCCAACGTACACAGCCTCTCCTGCTCAATCAGGCCAGAGCTCAACACCGACATTGCGAACGTCCAGCGATTGCTCCTACACTAAAGGTGCCAGCCCTGAAAGCTCTTGCTGGTCCTCATCTCCCACTGGTAACCTCTCAAACGAACCACAAACACTTGGCCTCTGAACTTGTTTAGCCTACTAAAACTTCCAACGTACACAGCCTCTCCTGCTCAATCAGGCCAGAGCTCAACACCGACATTGTGAACGTCCAGCGATTGCTCCTACACTAAAGGTGCCAGCCCTGAAAGCTCTTGCTGGTCCTCATCTCCCACTGGTAACCTCTCAAACGAACCACAAACACTTGGCCTCTGAACTTGTTTAGCCTACTAAAACTTCCAACGTACACAGCCTCTCCTGCTCAATCTGGCCAGAGCTCAACACCGAAATTGCGAACGTCCAAGGATTTCTCCTGCACTAAAGGTGCCAGCCTGAAAGCTCTTGCTGGTCCTCATCTCCCACTGGTAACCTCTCAAACGAACCACAAACACTTGGCTCTGAACTTGTTTAGCCTACTAAAACTTCCAACGTACACAGCCTCTCCTGCTCAATCTGGCCAGAGCTCAACACCGAAATTGCGAACGTCCAGCGATTGCTCCTACACTAAAGGTGCCAGCCCTGAAAGCTCTTGCTGGTCCTCATCTCCCACTGGTAACCTCTCAAACGAACCACAAACACTTGGGCTCTGAACTTGTTTAGCCTACTAAAACTTCCAACGTACACAGCCTCTCCTGCTCAATCTGGCCAGAGCTCAACTCCGAAATTGCGAACGTCCAGCGATTGCTCCTACACTAAAGGTGCCAGCCCTGAAAGCTCTTGCTGGTCCTCATCTCCCACTGGTAACCTCTCAAACGAACCACAAACACTTGGGCTCTGAACTTGTTTAGCCTACTAAAACTTCCAACGTACACAGCCTCTCCTGCTCAATCTGGCCAGAGCTCAACACCGACATTGCGAACGTCCAGCGATTGCTCCTACACTAAAGGTGCCAGCCCTGAAAGCTCTTGCTGGTCCTCATCTCCCACTGGTAACCTCTCAAACGAACCACAAACACTTGGGCTCTGAACTTGTTTAGCCTACTAAAACTTCCAACGTACACAGCCTCTCCTGCTCAATCTGGCCAGAGCTCAACACCGACATTGCGAACGTCCAGCGATTGCTCCTACACTAAAGGTGCCAGCCCTGAAAGCTCTTGCTGGTCCTCATCTCCCACTGGTAACCTCTCAAACGAACCACAAACACTTGGGCTCTGAACTTGTTTAGCCTACTAAAACTTCCAACGTACACAGCCTCTCCTGCTCAATCTGGCCAAAATTCAACACCGAAATTGTGAACGTCCAGGATTGCTCCTACACTAAAGGTGCCAGCCCTGAAAGCTCTTGCTGGTCCTCATCTCCCACTGGTAACCTCTCAAACGAACCACAAACACTTGGGCTCTGAACTTGTTTAGGCTACTAAAACTTCCAACGTACACAGCCTCTCCTGCTCAATCTGGCCAGAGCTCAACTCTGAAATTGCGAACGTCAGGGATTGCTCTACACTAAAGGTGCCAGCCCTGAAAGCTCTTGCTGGTCCTCATCTCCCACTGGTAACCTCTCAAACGAACCACAAACACTTGGGCTCTGAACTTGTTTAGCCTACTAAAACTTCAACGTACACAGCCTCTCCTGCTCAATCAGGCCAGAGCTCAACTCTGAAATTGCGAACGTCCAGGGATTGCTCCTACACTAAAGGTGCCAGCCCTGAAAGCTCTTGCTGGTCCTCATCTCGCACTGGTAACCTCTCAAACGAACCACAAACACTTGGCTCTGAACTTGTTTAGCTACTAAAACTTCCAACGTACACAGCCTCTCCTGCTCAATCTGGCCAGAGCTCAACACCGAAATTGCGAACGTCCAAGGATTGCTCCTACACTAAAGGTGCCAGCCCTGAAAGCTCTTGCTGGTCCTCATCTCCCACTGGTAACCTCTCAAACGAACCACAAACACTTGGGCTCTGAACTTGTTTAGCCTACTAAAACTTCCAACGTACACAGCCTCTCCTGCTCAATCTGGCCAGAGCTCAACACCGACATTGCGAACGTCCAGCGATTGCTCCTACACTAAAGGTGCCAGCCCTGAAAGCTCTTGCTGGTCCTCATCTCCCACTGGTAACCTCTCAAACGAACCACAAACACTTGGGCTCTGAACTTGTTTAGCCTACTAAAACTTCCAACGTACACAGCCTCTCCTGCTCAATCTGGCCAGAGCTCAACACCGACATTGCGAACGTCCAGCGATTGCTCCTACACTAAAGGTGCCAGCCCTGAAAGCTCTTGCTGGTCCTCATCTCCCACTGGTAACCTCTCAAACGAACCACAAACACTTGGGCTCTGAACTTGTTTAGCCTACTAAAACTTCCAACGTACACAGCCTCTCCTGCTCAATCTGGCCAAAATTCAACACCGAAATTGTGAACGTCCAGGGATTGCTCCTACACTAAAGGTGCCAGCCCTGAAAGCTCTTGCTGGTCCTCATCTCCCACTGGTAACCTCTCAAACGAACCACAAACACTTGGGCTCTGAACTTGTTTAGCCTACTAAAACTTCCAACGTACACAGCCTCTCCTGCTCAATCAGGCCAGAGCTCAACACCGAAATTGCGAATGTCCAAGGATTGCTCCTACACTAAAGGTGCCAGCCCTGAAAGCTCTTGCTGGTCCTCATCTCCCACTGGTAACCTCTCAAACGAACCACAAACACTTGGGCCTCTGAACTGTTTAGCCTACTAAAACTTCCAAAGTACACAGCCTCTCCTGCTCAATCTGGCCAGAGCTCAACTCCGAAATTGCGAACGTCCAGGGATTGCTCCTACACTAAAGGTGCCAGCCCTGAAAGCTCTTGCTGGTCCTCATCTCCCACTGGTAACCTCTCAAACGAACCACAAACACTTGGCCTCAGAACTTGTTTAGCCTACTAAAACTTCCAACGTACACAGCCTCTCCTGCTCAATCTGGCCAGAGCTCAACACCGACATTGCGAACGTCCAGCGATTGCTCCTACACTAAAGGTGCCAGCCCTGAAAGCTCTTGCTGGTCCTCATCTCCCACTGGTAACCTCTCAAACGAACCACAAACACTTGGCCTCTGAACTTGTTTAGCCTACTAAAACTTCCAACGTACACAGCCTCTCCTGCTCAATCTGGCCAGAGCTCAACACCGAAATTGCGAACGTCCAAGGATTGCTCCTACACTAAAGGTGCCAGCCCTGAAAGCTCTTGCTGGTCCTCATCTCCCACTGGTAACCTCTCAAACGAACCACAAACACTTGGGCTCTGAACTTGTTTAGCCTACTAAAACTTCCAACGTACACAGCCTCTCCTGCTCAATCTGGCCAGAGCTCAACTCTGAAATTGCGAACGTCCAGGATTGCTCCTACACTAAAGGTGCCAGCCCTGAAAGCTCTTGCTGGTCCTCATCTCCCACTGGTAACCTCTCAAACGAACCACAAACACTTGGCCTCTGAACTTGTTTAGCCTACTAAAACTTCCAACGTACACAGCCTCTCCTGCTCAATCAGGCCAGAGCTCAACTCTGAAATTGCGAACGTCCAGGGATTGCTCCTACACTAAAGGTGCCAGCCCTGAAAGCTCTTGCTGGTCCTCATCTCCCACTGGTAACCTCTCAAACGAACCACAAACACTTGGGCTCTGAACTTGTTTAGCCTACTAAAACTTCCAACGTACACAGCCTCTCCTGCTCAATCTGGCCAGAGCTCAACACCGAAATTGCGAACGTCCAAGGATTGCTCCTACACTAAAGGTGCCGAGCCCTGAAAGCTCTTGCTGGTCCTCATCTCCCACTGGTAACCTCTCAAACGAACCACAAACACTTGGGCTCTGAACTTGTTTAGCCTACTAAAACTTCCAACGTACACAGCCTCTCCTGCTCAATCTGGCCAGAGCTCAACACCGACATTGCGAACGTCAGCGATTGCTCCTACACTAAAGGTGCCAGCCCTGAAAGCTCTTGCTGGTCCTCATCTCCCACTGGTAACCTCTCAAACGAACCACAAACACTTGGGCTCTGAACTTGTTTAGCCTACTAAAACTTCCAACGTACACAGCCTCTCCTGCTCAATCTGGCCAGAGCTCAACACCGACATTGCGAACGTCCAGCGATTGCTCCTACACTAAAGGTGCCAGCCCTGAAAGCTCTTGCTGGTCCTCATCTCCCACTGGTAACCTCTCAAACGAACCACAAACACTTGGGCTCTGAACTTGTTTAGCCTACTAAAACTTCCAACGTACACAGCCTCTCCTGCTCATCTGGCCAAAATTCAACACCGAAATTGTGAACGTCCAGGGATTGCTCCTACACTAAAGGTGCCAGCCCTGAAAGCTCTTGCTGGTCCTCATCTCCCACTGGTAACCTCTCAAACGAACCACAAACACTTGGGCTCTGAACTTGTTTAGGCTACTAAAACTTCCAACGTACACAGCCTCTCCTGCTCAATCTGGCCAGAGCTCAACTCTGAAATTGCGAACGTCCAGGGATTGCTCCTACACTAAAGGTGCCAGCCCTGAAAGCTCTTGCTGGTCCTCATCTCCCACTGGTAACCTCTCAAACGAACCACAAACACTTGGCTCTGAACTTGTTTAGCCTACTAAAACTTCCAACGTACACAGCCTCTCCTGCTCAATCAGGCCAGAGCTCAACACCGAAATTGCGAATGTCCAAGGATTGCTCCTACACTAAAGGTGCCAGCCCTGAAAGCTCTTGCTGGTCCTCATCTCCACTGGTAACCTCTCAAACGAACCACAAACACTTGGCCTCTGAACTTGTTTAGCCTACTAAAACTTCCAAAGTACACAGCCTCTCCTGCTCAATCTGGCCAGAGCTCAACTCCGAATTGCGAACGTCCAGGGATTGCTCCTACACTAAAGGTGCCAGCCCTGAAAGCTCTTGCTGGTCCTCATCTCCCACTGGTAACCTCTCAAACGAACCACAAACACTTGGCCTCAGAACTTGTTTAGCCTACTAAAACTTCCAACGTACACAGCCTCTCCTGCTCAATCTGGCCAGAGCTCAACACCGACATTGCGAACGTCCAGGGATTGCTCTACACTAAAGGTGCCAGCCCTGAAAGCTCTTGCTGGTCCTCATCTCCCACTGGTAACCTCTCAAACGAACCACAAACACTTGGCCTCTGAACTTGTTTAGCCTACTAAAACTTCCAACGTACACAGCCTCTCCTGCTCAATCTGGCCAGAGCTCAACACCGAAATTGCGAACGTCCAAGGATTGCTCCTACACTAAAGGTGCCAGCCCTGAAAGCTCTTGCTGGTCCTCATCTCCCACTGGTAACCTCTCAAACGAACCACAAACACTTGGGCTCTGAACTTGTTTAGCCTACTAAAACTTCCAACGTACACAGCCTCTCCTGCTCAATCTGGCCAGAGCTCAACTCCCAAATTGCGAACGTCCAGGGATTGCTCCTACACTAAAGGTGCCAGCCCTGAAAGCTCTTGCTGGTCCTCATCTCCCACTGGTAACCTCTCAAACGAACCACAAACACTTGGGCTCTGAACTTGTTTAGCCTACTAAAACTTCCAACGTACACAGCCTCTCCTGCTCAATCTGGCCAGAGCTCAACACCGACATTGTGAACGTCCAGCGATTGCTCCTACACTAAAGGTGCCAGCCCTGAAAGCTCTTGCTGGTCCTCATCTCCCACTGGTAACCTCTCAAACGAACCACAAACACTTGGGCTCTGAACTTGTTAGCCTACCAAAACTTCCAACGTACACAGCCCTCTCCTGCTCAATCTGGCCAGAGCTCAACACCGAAATTGCGAACGTCCAAGGATTTCTCCTGCACTAAAGGTGCCAGCCCTGAAAGCTCTTGCTGGTCCTCATCTCCCACTGGTAACCTCTCAAACGAACCACAAACACTTGGGCTCTGAACTTGTTTAGCCTACTAAAACTTCCACGTACACAGCCTCTCCTGCTCAATCTGGCCAGAGCTCAACACCGAAATTGCGAACGTCCAGCGATTGCTCCTACACTAAAGGGTGCCCAGCCCTGAAAGCTCTTGCTGGTCCTCATCTCCCACTGGTAACCTCTCAAACGAACCACAAACACTTGGGCTCTGAACTTGTTTAGCCTACTAAAACTTCCAACGTACACAGCCTCTCCTGCTCAATCTGGCCAGAGCTCAACACCGAAATTGCGAACGTCCAGCGATTGCTCCTACACTAAAGGTGCCAGCCCTGAAAGCTCTTGCTGGTCCTCATCTCCCACTGGTAACCTCTCAAACGAACCACAAACACTTGGGCTCTGAACTTGTTTAGCCTACTAAAACTTCCAACGTACACAGCCTCTCCTGCTCAATCTGGCCAGAGCTCAACACCGACATTGCGAACGTCCAGCGATTGCTCCTACACTAAAGGTGCCAGCCCTGAAAGCTCTTGCTGGTCCTCATCTCCCACTGGTAACCTCTCAAACGAACCACAAACACTTGGGCTCTGAACTTGTTTAGCCTACTAAAACTTCCAACGTACACAGCCTCTCCTGCTCAATCTGGCCAGAGCTCAACACCGACATTGCGAACGTCCAGCGATTGCTCCTACACTAAAGGTGCCAGCCCTGAAAGCTCTTGCTGGTCCTCATCTCCCACTGGTAACCTCTCAAACGAACCACAAACACTTGGGCTCTGAACTTGTTTAGCCTACTAAAACTTCCAACGTACACAGCCTCTCCTGCTCAATCTGGCCAGAGCTCAACACCGACATTGCGAACGAGACGTCCAGCGATTGCTCCTACACTAAAGGTGCCAGCCCTGAAAGCTCTTGCTGTCCTCATCCTCCACTGGTAACCTCTCAAACGAACCACAAACACTTGGGCTCTGACCTTGTTTAGCCTACTAAACTTCCAACGTTACACAGCCTCTCCTGCTCAATCTGGCCAGAGCTCAACACCGACATTGCGAACGTCCAGCGATTGCTCCTACACTAAAGGTGCCAGCCCTGAAAGCTCTTGCTGGTCCTCATCTCCCACTGGTAACCTCTCAAACGAACCACAAACACTTGGGCTCTGAACTTGTTTAGCCTACTAAAACTTCCAACGTACACAGCCTCTCCTGCTCAATCTGGCCAGAGCTCAACACCGAAATTGCGAACGTCCAGCGATTGCTCCTACACTAAAGGTGCCAGCCCTGAAAGCTCTTGCTGGTCCTCATCTCCCACTGGTAACCTCTCAAACGAACCACAAACACTTGGGCTCTGAACTTGTTTAGCCTACTAAAACTTCCAACGTACACAGCCTCTCCTGCTCAATCTGGCCAGAGCTCAACACCGACATTGCGAACGTCCAGCGATTGCTCCTACACTAAGGTGCCCAGCCCTGAAAGCTCTTGCTGGTCCTCATCTCCCACTGGTAACCTCTCAAACGAACCACAAACACTTGGCTCTGAACTTGTTTAGCCTACTAAAACTTCCAACGTACACAGCCTCTCCTGCTCAATCTGGCCAGAGCTCAACACCGACATTGCGAACGTCCAGGGATTGCTCCTACACTAAAGGTGCCAGCCCTGAAAGCTCTTGCTGGTCCTCATCTCCCCACTGGTAACCTCTCAAACGAACCACAAACACTTGGCCTCTGAACTGTTTAGCCTACTAAAACTTCCAAAGTACACAGCCTCTCCTGCTCAATCTGGCCAGAGCTCAACTCCGAAATTGCGAACGTCCAAGGATTGCTCCTACACTAAAGGTGCCAGCCCTGAAAGCTCTTGCTGGTCCTCATCTCCCACTGGTAACCTCTCAACGAACCACAAACACTTGGCCTCAGAACTTGTTTAGCCTACTAAAACTTCCAACGTACACAGCCTCTCCTGCTCAATCTGGCCAGAGCTCAACACCGAAATTGCGAACGTCCAGGGATTGCTCCTACACTAAAGGTGCCAGCCCTGAAAGCTCTTGCTGGTCCTCATCTCCCACTGGTAACCTCTCAAACGAACCACAAACACTTGGCCTCTGAACTTGTTTAGCCTACTAAAACTTCCAACGTACACAGCCTCTCCTGCTCAATCTGGCCAGAGCTCAACACCGAAATTGCGAAACGTCCAAGGATTGCTCCTACACTAAAGGTGCAGCCCTGAAAGCTCTTGCTGGTCCTCATCTCCCACTGGTAACCTCTCAAACGAACCACAAACACTTGGGCTCTGAACTTGTTTAGCCTACTAAAACTTCCAACGTACACAGCCTCTCCTGCTCAATCTGGCCAGAGCTCAACTCCCAAATTGCGAACGTCCAGGGATTGCTCCTACACTAAAGGTGCCAGCCCTGAAAGCTCTTGCTGGTCCTCATCTCCCACTGGTAACCTCTCAAACGAACCACAAACACTTGGGCTCTGAACTTGTTTAGCCTACTAAAACTTCAACGTACACAGCCTCTCCTGCTCAATCTGGCCAGAGCTCAACACCGACATTGTGAACGTCCAGCGATTGCTCCTACACTAAAGGTGCCAGCCCTGAAAGCTCTTGCTGGTCCTCATCTCCCACTGGTAACCTCTCAACGAACCACAAACACTTGGGCTCTGAACTTGTTTAGCCTACCAAAACTTCCAACGTACACAGCCTCTCCTGCTCAATCTGGCCAGAGCTCAACACCGAAATTGCTGAACGTCCAGCGATTTCTCCTACACTAAAGGTGCCAGCCCTGAAAGCTCTTGCTGGTCCTCATCTCCCACTGGTAACCTCTCAAAACGAACCACAAACACTTGGGCTCTGAACTTGTTTAGCCTACTAAAACTTCCAACGTACACAGCCTCTCCTGCTCAATCTGGCCAGAGCTCAACACCGACATTGCGAACGTCCAGCGATTGCTCCTACACTAAAGGTGCCAGCCCTGAAAGCTCTTGCTGGTCCTCATCTCCCACTGGTAACCTCTCAAACGAACCACAAACACTTGGCTCTGAACTTGTTTAGCCTACTAAAACTTCCAACGTACACAGCCTCTCCTGCTCAATCTGGCCAGAGCTCAACACCGACATTGCGAACGTCCAGCGATTGCTCCTACACTAAAGGTGCCAGCCCTGAAGCTCTTGCTGGTCCTCATCTCCCACTGGTAACCTCTCAAACGAACCACAAACACTTGGGCTCCTGAACTTGTTTAGCCTACTAAAACTTCCAACGTACACAGCCTCTCCTGCTCAATCTGGCCAGAGGCTCAACACCGACATTGCGAACGTCCAGCGATTGCTCCTACACTCAAAGGTGCCAAGCTCCTTCGAAAGCTCTAGCTGGTCCTCATCTCCCACTGGTACCTCTCAAACGAACCACAAACACTTGGCTCTGAACTTGTTTAGCCTACTAAAAACTTCCCAACGTACACAAGCCTCTCCTGCTCAATCTGGCCAGAGCTCAAACACCCGACATGCGAACGTCCAGCGATTGCTCCTACACTAAAGGTGTACCACAGCCCTGAAAGCTCTTGCTGGTCCTCATCTCCCACTGGTAACCTCTCAAACGAACCACAAACACTTGGGCTCTGAACTTGTTTAGCCTACTAAAACTTCCAACGTACACAGCCTCTCCTGCTCAATCTGGCCAGAGCTCAACACCGACATTGCGAACGTCCAGCGATTGCTCCTACACTAAAGGTGCCAGCCCTGAAAGCTCTTGCTGGTCCTCATCTCCCACTGGTAACCTCTCAAACGAACCACAAACACTTGGGCTCTGAACTTGTTTAGCCTACTAAAACTTCCAACGTACACAGCCTCTCCTGCTCAATCTGGCCAGAGCTCAACACCGAAATTGCGAACGTCCAGCGATTGCTCCTACACTAAAGGTGCCAGCCCTGAAAGCTCTTGCTGGTCCTCATCTCCCACTGGTAACCTCTCAAACGAACCACAAACACTTGGGCTCTGAACTTGTTTAGCCTACTAAAACTTCCAACGTACACAGCCTCTCCTGCTCAATCTGGCCAGAGCTCAACACCGACATTGCGAACGTCCAGCGATTGCTCCTACACTAAAGGTGCCAGCCCTGAAAGCTCTTGCTGGTCCTCATCTCCCACTGGTAACCTCTCAAACGAACCACAAACACTTGGGCTCTGAACTTGTTTAGCCTACTAAAACTTCCAACGTACACAGCCTCTCCTGCTCAATCTGGCCAGAGCTCAACACCGACATTGCGAACGTCCAGGGATTGCTCCTACACTAAAGGTGCCAGCCCTGAAAGCTCTTGCTGGTCCTCATCTCCCACTGGTAACCTCTCAAACGAACCACAAACACTTGGGCTCTGAACTTGTTTAGCCTACTAAAACTTCCAACGTACACAGCCTCTCCTGCTCAATCTGGCCAGAGCTCAACACCGAAATCGCGAACGTCCAAGGATTGCTCCTACACTAAAGGTGCCAGCCCTGAAAGCTCTTGCTGGTCCTCATCTCCCACTGGTAACCTCTCAAACGAACCACAAACACTTGGCCTCTGAACTTGTTTAGCCTACTAAAACTTCCAACGTACACAGCCTCTCCTGCTCAATCTGGCCAGAGCTCAAGACCGAAATTGCGAACGTCCAGCGATTGCTCCTACACTAAAGGTGCCAGCCCTGAAAGCTCTTGCTGGTCCTCATCTCCCACTGGTAACCTCTCAAACGAACCACAAACACTTGGGCTCTGAACTTGTTTAGCCTACTAAAACTTCCAACGTACACAGCCTCTCCTGCTCAATCTGGCCAGAGCTCAACTCCCAAATTGCGAACGTCCAGGGATTGCTCCTACACTAAAGGTGCCAGCCCTGAAAGCTCTTGCTGGTCCTCATCTCCCACTGGTAACCTCTCAAACGAACCACAAACACTTGGGCTCTGAACTTGTTTAGCCTACTAAAACTTCCAACGTACACAGCCTCTCTTGCTCAATCTGGCCAGAGCTCAACACCGAAATTGCGAACGTCCAGGGATTGCTCCTACACTAAAGGTGCCAGCCCTGAAAGCTCTTGCTGGTCCTCATCTCCCACTGGTAACCTCTCAAACGAACCACAAACACTTGGGCTCTGAACTTGTTTAGCCTACTAAAACTTCCAACGTACACAGCCTCTCCTGCTCAATCTGGCCAGAGCTCAACACCGAAATTGCGAACGTCCAGCGATTGCTCCTACACTAAAGGTGCCAGCCCTGAAAGCTCTTGCTGGTCCTCATCTCCCACTGGTAACCTCTCAAACGAACCGCAAACACTTGGGCTCTGAACTTGTTTAGCCTACTAAAACTTCCAACGTACACAGCCTCTCCTGCTCAATCTGGCCAGAGCTCAACACCGAAATTGCGAACGTCCAGGGATTGCTCCTACACTAAAGGTGCCAGCCCTGAAAGCTCTTGCTGGTCCTCATCTCCCACTGGTAACCTCTCAAACGAACCACAAACACTTGGGCTCTGAACTTGTTTAGCCTACTAAAACTTCCAACGTACACAGCCTCTCCTGCTCAATCAGGCCAGAGCTCAACACCGAAATTGCGAATGTCCAAGGATTGCTCCTAAACTAAAGGTGCCAGCCCTGAAAGCTCTTGCTGGTCCTCATCTCCCACTGGTAACCTCTCAAACGAACCACAAACACTTGGCCTCTGAACTTGTTTAGCCTACTAAAACTTCCAACGTACACAGCCTCTCCTGCTCAATCTGGCCAGAGCTCAACTCCGAAATTGCGAACGTCCAGGGATTGCTCCTACACTAAAGGTGCCAGCCCTGAAAGCTCTTGCTGGTCCTCATCTCCCACTGGTAACCTCTCAAACGAACCACAAACACTTGGCCTCTGAACTTGTTTAGCCTACTAAAACTTCCAACGTACACAGCCTCTCCTGCTCAATCTGGCCAGAGCTCAACACCGACATTGCGAACGTCCAGCGATTGCTCCTACACTAAAGGTGCCAGCCCTGAAAGCTCTTGCTGCTCCTCATCTCCCACTGGTAACCTCTCAAACGAACCACAAACACTTGGGCTCTGAACTTGTTTAGCCTACTAAAACTTCCAACGTACACAGCCTCTCCTGCTCAATCTGGCCAGAGCTCAACACCGAAATTGCGAACGTCCAAGGATTGCTCCTACACTAAAGGTGCCAGCCCTGAAAGCTCTTGCTGGTCCTCATCTCCCACTGGTAACCTCTCAAACGAACCACAAACACTTGGGCTCTGAACTTGTTTAGCCTACTAAAACTTCCAACGTACACAGCCTCTCCTGCTCAATCTGGCCAAAATTCACCAACGAAATTGCGAACGTCCAGCGATTGCTCCTACACTAAAGGTGCCAGCCCTGAAAGCTCTTGCTGGTCCTCATCTCCCACTGGTAACCTCTCAAACGAACCACAAACACTTGGCCTCTGAACTTGTTTAGCCTACCAAAACTTCCAACGTACACAGCCTCTCCTGCTCAATCTGGCCAGAGCTCAACACCGAAATTGCGAACGTCCAAGGATTTCTCCTGCACTAAAGGTGCCAGCCCTGAAAGCTCTTGCTGGTCCTCATCTCCCACTGGTAACCTCTCAAACGAACCACAAACACTTGGGCTCTGAACTTGTTTAGCCTACTAAAACTTCCAACGTACACAGCCTCTCCTGCTCAATCTGGCCAGAGCTCAACACCGAAATTGCGAACGTCCAGCGATTGCTCCTACACTAAAGGTGCCAGCCCTGAAAGCTCTTGCTGGTCCTCATCTCCCACTGGTAACCTCTCAAACGAACCACAAACACTTGGGCTCTGAACTTGTTTAGCCTACTAAAACTTCCAACGTACACAGCCTCTCCTGCTCAATCTGGCCAGAGCTCAACACCGACATTGCGAACGTCCAGCGATTGCTCCTACACTAAAGGTGCCAGCCCTGAAAGCTCTTGCTGGTCCTCATCTCCCACTGGTAACCTCTCAAACGAACCACAAACACTTGGGCTCTGAACTTGTTTAGCCTACTAAAACTTCCACATACGTACACAGCCTCTCCTGCTCAATCTGGCCAGAGCTCAACACCGACATTGCGAACGTCCAGCGATTGCTCCTACACTAAAGGTGCCAGCCCTGAAAGCTCTTGCTGGTCCTCATCTCCCACTGGTAACCTCTCAAACGAACCACAAACACTTGGCCTCTGAACTTGTTTAGCCTACTAAAACTTCCAACGTACACAGCCTCTCCTGCTCAATCTGGCCAGAGCTCAACACCAAAATTGCGAACGTCCAGGGATTGCTCCTACACTAAAGGTGCCAGCCCTGAAAGCTCTTGCTGGTCCTCATCTCCCACTGGTAACCTCTCAAACGAACCACAAACACTTGGGCTCTGAACTTGTTTAGCCTACTAAAACTTCCAACGTACACAGCCTCTCCTGCTCAATCTGGCCAGAGCTCAACACCGACATTGCGAACGTCCAGCGATTGCTCCTACACTAAAGGTGCCAGCCCTGAAAGCTCTTGCTGGTCCTCATCTCCCACTGGTAACCTCTCAAACGAACCACAAACACTTGGGCTCTGAACTTGTTTAGCCTACTAAAACTTCCAACGTACACAGCCTCTCCTGCTCAATCTGGCCAGAGCTCAAGACCGAAATTGCGAACGTCCAGCGATTGCTCCTACACTAAAGGTGCCAGCCCTGAAAGCTCTTGCTGGTCCTCATCTCCCACTGGTAACCTCTCAAACGAACCACAAACACTTGGGCCCTGAACTTGTTTAGCCTACTAAAACTTCCAACGTACACAGCCTCTCCTGCTCAATCTGGCCAGAGCTCAACTCCCAAATTGCGAACGTCCAGGGATTGCTCCTACACTAAAGGTGCCAGCCCTGAAAGCTCTTGCTGGTCCTCATCTCCCACTGGTAACCTCTCAAACGAACCACAAACACTTGGGCTCTGAACTTGTTTAGCCTACTAAAACTTCCAACGTACACAGCCTCTCTTGCTCAATCTGGCCAGAGCTCAACACCGAAATTGCGAACGTCCAGGGATTGCTCCTACACTAAAGGTGCCAGCCCTGAAAGCTCTTGCTGGTCCTCATCTCCCACTGGTAACCTCTCAAACGAACCACAAACACTTGGGCTCTGAACTTGTTTAGCCTACTAAAACTTCCAACGTACACAGCCTCTCCTGCTCAATCTGGCCAGAGCTCAACACCGAAATTGCGAACGTCCAGCGATTGCTCCTACACTAAAGGTGCCAGCCCTGAAAGCTCTTGCTGGTCCTCATCTCCCACTGGTAACCTCTCAAACGAACCACAAACACTTGGGCTCTGAACTTGT
Organism: Gavia stellata; assembly: GCF_030936135.1. Lineage (NCBI taxonomy): Eukaryota > Metazoa > Chordata > Aves > Gaviiformes > Gaviidae > Gavia > Gavia stellata. The sequence continues at coordinate 56,073 of NW_026777070.1, forward strand.
TTAGCCTACTAAAACTTCCAACGTACACAGCCTCTCCTGCTCAATCTGGCCAGAGCTCAACACCGAAATTGCGAACGTCCAGGGATTGCTCCTACACTAAAGGTGCCAGCCCTGAAAGCTCTTGCTGGTCCTCATCTCCCACTGGTAACCTCTCAAACGAACCACAAACACTTGGGCTCTGAACTTGTTTAGCCTACTAAAACTTCCAACGTACACAGCCTCTCCTGCTCAATCTGGCCAGAGCTCAACACCGACATTGCGAACGTCCAGCGATTGCTCCTACACTAAAGGTGCCAGCCCTGAAAGCTCTTGCTGGTCCTCATCTCCCACTGGTAACCTCTCAAACGAACCACAAACACTTGGGCTCTGAACTTGTTTAGCCTACTAAAACTTCCAACGTACACAGCCTCTCCTGCTCAATCTGGCCAGAGCTCAACACCGACATTGCGAACGTCCAGCGATTGCTCCTACACTAAAGGTGCCAGCCCTGAAAGCTCTTGCTGGTCCTCATCTCCCACTGGTAACCTCTCAAACGAACCACAAACACTTGGGCTCTGAACTTGTTTAGCCTACTAAAACTTCCAACGTACACAGCCTCTCCTGCTCAATCTGGCCAGAGCTCAACACCGACATTGCGAACGTCCAGCGATTGCTCCTACACTAAAGGTGCCAGCCCTGAAAGCTCTTGCTGGTCCTCATCTCCCACTGGTAACCTCTCAAACGAACCACAAACACTTGGCCTCTGAACTTGTTTAGCCTACTAAAACTTCCAACGTACACAGCCTCTCCTGCTCAATCTGGCCAGAGCTCAACACCGACATTGCGAACGTCCAGCGATTGCTCCTACACTAAAGGTGCCAGCCCTGAAAGCTCTTGCTGGTCCTCATCTCCCACTGGTAACCTCTCAAACGAACCACAAACACTTGGGCTCTGAACTTGTTTAGCCTACTAAAACTTCCAACGTACACAGCCTCTCCTGCTCAATCTGGCCAGAGCTCAAGACCGAAATTGCGAACGTCCAGCGATTGCTCCTACACTAAAGGTGCCAGCCCTGAAAGCTCTTGCTGGTCCTCATCTCCCACTGGTAACCTCTCAAACGAACCACAAACACTTGGGCTCTGAACTTGTTTAGCCTACTAAAACTTCCAACGTACACAGCCTCTCCTGCTCAATCTGGCCAGAGCTCAACTCCCAAATTGCGAACGTCCAGGGATTGCTCCTACACTAAAGGTGCCAGCCCTGAAAGCTCTTGCTGGTCCTCATCTCCCACTGGTAACCTCTCAAACGAACCACAAACACTTGGGCTCTGAACTTGTTTAGCCTACTAAAACTTCCAACGTACACAGCCTCTCTTGCTCAATCTGGCCAGAGCTCAACACCGAAATTGCGAACGTCCAGGGATTGCTCCTACACTAAAGGTGCCAGCCCTGAAAGCTCTTGCTGGTCCTCATCTCCCACTGGTAACCTCTCAAACGAACCACAAACACTTGGGCTCTGAACTTGTTTAGCCTACTAAAACTTCCAACGTACACAGCCTCTCCTGCTCAATCTGGCCAGAGCTCAACACCGAAATTGCGAACGTCCAGCGATTGCTCCTACACTAAAGGTGCCAGCCCTGAAAGCTCTTGCTGGTCCTCATCTCCCACTGGTAACCTCTCAAACGAACCACAAACACTTGGGCTCTGAACTTGTTTAGCCTACTAAAACTTCCAACGTACACAGCCTCTCCTGCTCAATCTGGCCAGAGCTCAACACCGAAATTGCGAACGTCCAGCGATTGCTCCTACACTAAAGGTGCCAGCCCTGAAAGCTCTTGCTGGTCCTCATCTCCCACTGGTAACCTCTCAAACGAACCACAAACACTTGGGCTCTGAACTTGTTTAGCCTACTAAAACTTCCAACGTACACAGCCTCTCCTGCTCAATCTGGCCAGAGCTCAACACCGAAATTGCGAACGTCCAGCGATTGCTCCTACACTAAAGGTGCCAGCCCTGAAAGCTCTTGCTGGTCCTCATCTCCCACTGGTAACCTCTCAAACGAACCACAAACACTTGGGCTCTGAACTTGTTTAGCCTACTAAAACTTCCAACGTACACAGCCTCTCCTGCTCAATCTGGCCAGAGCTCAACTCCCAAATTGCGAACGTCCAGGATTGCTCCTACACTAAAGGTGCCAGCCCTGAAAGCTCTTGCTGGTCCTCATCTCCCACTGGTAACCTCTCAAACGAACCACAAACACTTGGGCCCTGAACTTGTTTAGCCTACTAAAACTTCCAACGTACACAGCCTCTCCTGCTCAATCTGGCCAGAGCTCAACTCCCAAATTGCGAACGTCCAGGGATTGCTCCTACACTAAAGGTGCCAGCCCTGAAAGCTCTTGCTGGTCCTCATCTCCCACTGGTAACCTCTCAAACGAACCACAAACACTTGGGCTCTGAACTTGTTTAGCCTACTAAAACTTCCAACGTACACAGCCTCTCTTGCTCAATCTGGCCAGAGCTCAACACCGAAATTGCGAACGTCCAGGGATTGCTCCTACACTAAAGGTGCCAGCCCTGAAAGCTCTTGCTGGTCCTCATCTCCCACTGGTAACCTCTCAAACGAACCACAAACACTTGGGCTCTGAACTTGTTTAGCCTACTAAAACTTCCAACGTACACAGCCTCTCCTGCTCAATCTGGCCAGAGCTCAACACCGAAATTGCGAACGTCCAGGGATTGCTCCTACACTAAAGGTGCCAGCCCTGAAAGCTCTTGCTGGTCCTCATCTCCCACTGGTAACCTCTCAAACGAACCACAAACACTTGGGCTCTGAACTTGTTTAGCCTACTAAAACTTCCAACGTACACAGCCTCTCCTGCTCAATCTGGCCAGAGCTCAACACCGAAATTGCGAACGTCCAGGGATTGCTCCTACACTAAAGGTGCCAGCCCTGAAAGCTCTTGCTGGTCCTCATCTCCCACTGGTAACCTCTCAAACGAACCACAAACACTTGGGCTCTGAACTTGTTTAGCCTACTAAAACTTCCAACGTACACAGCCTCTCCTGCTCAATCTGGCCAGAGCTCAACACCGACATTGCGAACGTCCAGCGATTGCTCCTACACTAAAGGTGCCAGCCCTGAAAGCTCTTGCTGGTCCTCATCTCCCACTGGTAACCTCTCAAACGAACCACAAACACTTGGGCTCTGAACTTGTTTAGCCTACTAAAACTTCCAACGTACACAGCCTCTCCTGCTCAATCTGGCCAGAGCTCAACACCGACATTGCGAACGTCCAGCGATTGCTCCTACACTAAAGGTGCCAGCCCTGAAAGCTCTTGCTGGTCCTCATCTCCCACTGGTAACCTCTCAAACGAACCACAAACACTTGGGCTCAGAACTTGTTTAGCCTACTAAAACTTCCAACGTACACAGCCTCTCCTGCTCAATCTGGCCAGAGCTCAACACCGACATTGCGAACGTCCAGCGATTGCTCCTACACTAAAGGTGCCAGCCCTGAAAGCTCTTGCTGGTCCTCATCTCCCACTGGTAACCTCTCAAACGAACCACAAACACTTGGCCTCTGAACTTGTTTAGCCTACTAAAACTTCCAACGTACACAGCCTCTCCTGCTCAATCTGGCCAGAGCTCAACACCGACATTGCGAACGTCCAGCGATTGCTCCTACACTAAAGGTGCCAGCCCTGAAAGCTCTTGCTGGTCCTCATCTCCCACTGGTAACCTCTCAAACGAACCACAAACACTTGGGCTCTGAACTTGTTTAGCCTACTAAAACTTCCAACGTACACAGCCTCTCCTGCTCAATCTGGCCAGAGCTCAAGACCGAAATTGCGAACGTCCAGCGATTGCTCCTACACTAAAGGTGCCAGCCCTGAAAGCTCTTGCTGGTCCTCATCTCCCACTGGTAACCTCTCAAACGAACCACAAACACTTGGGCTCTGAACTTGTTTAGCCTACTAAAACTTCCAACGTACACAGCCTCTCCTGCTCAATCTGGCCAGAGCTCAACTCCGAAATTGCGAACGTCCAGGGATTGCTCCTACACTAAAGGTGCCAGCCCTGAAAGCTCTTGCTGGTCCTCATCTCCCACTGGTAACCTCTCAAACGAACCACAAACACTTGGGCTCTGAACTTGTTTAGCCTACTAAAACTTCCAACGTACACAGCCTCTCTTGCTCAATCTGGCCAGAGCTCAACACCGAAATTGCGAACGTCCAGGGATTGCTCCTACACTAAAGGTGCCAGCCCTGAAAGCTCTTGCTGGTCCTCATCTCCCACTGGTAACCTCTCAAACGAACCACAAACACTTGGGCTCTGAACTTGTTTAGCCTACTAAAACTTCCAACGTACACAGCCTCTCCTGCTCAATCTGGCCAGAGCTCAACACCGAAATTGCGAACGTCCAGCGATTGCTCCTACACTAAAGGTGCCAGCCCTGAAAGCTCTTGCTGGTCCTCATCTCCCACTGGTAACCTCTCAAACGAACCACAAACACTTGGGCTCTGAACTTGTTTAGCCTACTAAAACTTCCAACGTACACAGCCTCTCCTGCTCAATCTGGCCAGAGCTCAACACCGAAATTGCGAACGTCCAGCGATTGCTCCTACACTAAAGGTGCCAGCCCTGAAAGCTCTTGCTGGTCCTCATCTCCCACTGGTAACCTCTCAAACGAACCACAAACACTTGGCCTCTGAACTTGTTTAGCCTACTAAAACTTCCAACGTACACAGCCTCTCCTGCTCAATCTGGCCAGAGCTCAACACCGAAATTGCGAACGTCCAGCGATTGCTCCTACACTAAAGGTGCCAGCCCTGAAAGCTCTTGCTGGTCCTCATCTCCCACTGGTAACCTCTCAAACGAACCACAAACACTTGGGCTCTGAACTTGTTTAGCCTACTAAAACTTCCAACGTACACAGCCTCTCCTGCTCAATCTGGCCAGAGCTCAACTCCCAAATTGCGAACGTCCAGGGATTGCTCCTACACTAAAGGTGCCAGCCCTGAAAGCTCTTGCTGGTCCTCATCTCCCACTGGTAACCTCTCAAACGAACCACAAACACTTGGGCCCTGAACTTGTTTAGCCTACTAAAACTTCCAACGTACACAGCCTCTCCTGCTCAATCTGGCCAGAGCTCAACTCCCAAATTGCGAACGTCCAGGGATTGCTCCTACACTAAAGGTGCCAGCCCTGAAAGCTCTTGCTGGTCCTCATCTCCCACTGGTAACCTCTCAAACGAACCACAAACACTTGGGCTCTGAACTTGTTTAGCCTACTAAAACTTCCAACGTACACAGCCTCTCTTGCTCAATCTGGCCAGAGCTCAACACCGAAATTGCGAACGTCCAGGGATTGCTCCTACACTAAAGGTGCCAGCCCTGAAAGCTCTTGCTGGTCCTCATCTCCCACTGGTAACCTCTCAAACGAACCACAAACACTTGGGCTCTGAACTTGTTTAGCCTACTAAAACTTCCAACGTACACAGCCTCTCCTGCTCAATCTGGCCAGAGCTCAACACCGAAATTGCGAACGTCCAGGGATTGCTCCTACACTAAAGGTGCCAGCCCTGAAAGCTCTTGCTGGTCCTCATCTCCCACTGGTAACCTCTCAAACGAACCACAAACACTTGGGCTCTGAACTTGTTTAGCCTACTAAAACTTCCAACGTACACAGCCTCTCCTGCTCAATCTGGCCAGAGCTCAACACCGAAATTGCGAACGTCCAGGGATTGCTCCTACACTAAAGGTGCCAGCCCTGAAAGCTCTTGCTGGTCCTCATCTCCCACTGGTAACCTCTCAAACGAACCACAAACACTTGGGCTCTGAACTTGTTTAGCCTACTAAAACTTCCAACGTACACAGCCTCTCCTGCTCAATCTGGCCAGAGCTCAACACCGACATTGCGAACGTCCAGCGATTGCTCCTACACTAAAGGTGCCAGCCCTGAAAGCTCTTGCTGGTCCTCATCTCCCACTGGTAACCTCTCAAACGAACCACAAACACTTGGGCTCTGAACTTGTTTAGCCTACTAAAACTTCCAACGTACACAGCCTCTCCTGCTCAATCTGGCCAGAGCTCAACACCGACATTGCGAACGTCCAGCGATTGCTCCTACACTAAAGGTGCCAGCCCTGAAAGCTCTTGCTGGTCCTCATCTCCCACTGGTAACCTCTCAAACGAACCACAAACACTTGGGCTCAGAACTTGTTTAGCCTACTAAAACTTCCAACGTACACAGCCTCTCCTGCTCAATCTGGCCAGAGCTCAACACCGACATTGCGAACGTCCAGCGATTGCTCCTACACTAAAGGTGCCAGCCCTGAAAGCTCTTGCTGGTCCTCATCTCCCACTGGTAACCTCTCAAACGAACCACAAACACTTGGCCTCTGAACTTGTTTAGCCTACTAAAACTTCCAACGTACACAGCCTCTCCTGCTCAATCTGGCCAGAGCTCAACACCGACATTGCGAACGTCCAGCGATTGCTCCTACACTAAAGGTGCCAGCCCTGAAAGCTCTTGCTGGTCCTCATCTCCCACTGGTAACCTCTCAAACGAACCACAAACACTTGGGCTCTGAACTTGTTTAGCCTACTAAAACTTCCAACGTACACAGCCTCTCCTGCTCAATCTGGCCAGAGCTCAAGACCGAAATTGCGAACGTCCAGCGATTGCTCCTACACTAAAGGTGCCAGCCCTGAAAGCTCTTGCTGGTCCTCATCTCCCACTGGTAACCTCTCAAACGAACCACAAACACTTGGGCTCTGAACTTGTTTAGCCTACTAAAACTTCCAACGTACACAGCCTCTCCTGCTCAATCTGGCCAGAGCTCAACTCCCAAATTGCGAACGTCCAGGGATTGCTCCTACACTAAAGGTGCCAGCCCTGAAAGCTCTTGCTGGTCCTCATCTCCCACTGGTAACCTCTCAAACGAACCACAAACACTTGGGCTCTGAACTTGTTTAGCCTACTAAAACTTCCAACGTACACAGCCTCTCTTGCTCAATCTGGCCAGAGCTCAACACCGAAATTGCAAACGTCCAGGGATTGCTCCTACACTAAAGGTGCCAGCCCTGAAAGCTCTTGCTGGTCCTCATCTCCCACTGGTAACCTCTCAAACGAACCACAAACACTTGGGCTCTGAACTTGTTTAGCCTACTAAAACTTCCAACGTACACAGCCTCTCCTGCTCAATCTGGCCAGAGCTCAACACCGAAATTGCGAACGTCCAGCGATTGCTCCTACACTAAAGGTGCCAGCCCTGAAAGCTCTTGCTGGTCCTCATCTCCCACTGGTAACCTCTCAAACGAACCACAAACACTTGGGCTCTGAACTTGTTTAGCCTACTAAAACTTCCAACGTACACAGCCTCTCCTGCTCAATCTGGCCAGAGCTCAACACCGAAATTGCGAACGTCCAGGGATTGCTCCTACACTAAAGGTGCCAGCCCTGAAAGCTCTTGCTGGTCCTCATCTCCCACTGGTAACCTCTCAAACGAACCACAAACACTTGGCCTCTGAACTTGTTTAGCCTACTAAAACTTCCAACGTACACAGCCTCTCCTGCTCAATCTGGCCAGAGCTCAAGACCGAAATTGCGAACGTCCAGCGATTGCTCCTACACTAAAGGTGCCAGCCCTGAAAGCTCTTGCTGGTCCTCATCTCCCACTGGTAACCTCTCAAACGAACCACAAACACTTGGGCTCTGAACTTGTTTAGCCTACTAAAACTTCCAACGTACACAGCCTCTCCTGCTCAATCTGGCCAGAGCTCAACTCCCAAATTGCGAACGTCCAGGGATTGCTCCTACACTAAAGGTGCCAGCCCTGAAAGCTCTTGCTGGTCCTCATCTCCCACTGGTAACCTCTCAAACGAACCACAAACACTTGGGCTCTGAACTTGTTTAGCCTACTAAAACTTCCAACGTACACAGCCTCTCTTGCTCAATCTGGCCAGAGCTCAACACCGAAATTGCGAACGTCCAGGGATTGCTCCTACACTAAAGGTGCCAGCCCTGAAAGCTCTTGCTGGTCCTCATCTCCCACTGGTAACCTCTCAAACGAACCACAAACACTTGGGCTCTGAACTTGTTTAGCCTACTAAAACTTCCAACGTACACAGCCTCTCCTGCTCAATCTGGCCAGAGCTCAACACCGAAATTGCGAACGTCCAGCGATTGCTCCTACACTAAAGGTGCCAGCCCTGAAAGCTCTTGCTGGTCCTCATCTCCCACTGGTAACCTCTCAAACGAACCACAAACACTTGGGCTCTGAACTTGTTTAGCCTACTAAAACTTCCAACGTACACAGCCTCTCCTGCTCAATCTGGCCAGAGCTCAACACCGAAATTGCGAACGTCCAGGGATTGCTCCTACACTAAAGGTGCCAGCCCTGAAAGCTCTTGCTGGTCCTCATCTCCCACTGGTAACCTCTCAAACGAACCACAAACACTTGGGCTCTGAACTTGTTTAGCCTACTAAAACTTCCAACGTACACAGCCTCTCCTGCTCAATCTGGCCAGAGCTCAACACCGACATTGCGAACGTCCAGCTATTGCTCCTACACTAAAGGTGCCAGCCCTGAAAGCTCTTGCTGGTCCTCATCTCCCACTGGTAACCTCTCAAACGAACCACAAACACTTGGGCTCTGAACTTGTTTAGCCTACTAAAACTTCCAACGTACACAGCCTCTCCTGCTCAATCAGGCCAGAGCTCAACACCGAAATTGCGAACGTCCAGCGATTGCTCCTACACTAAAGGTGCCAGCCCTGAAAGCTCTTGCTGGTCCTCATCTCCCACTGGTAACCTCTCAAACGAACCACAAACAGTTGGGCTCTGAACTTGTTTAGCCTACTAAAACTTCCAACGTACACAGCCTCTCCTGCTCAATCTGGCCAGAGCTCAACACCGAAATTGCGAACGTCCAGCGATTGCTCCTACACTAAAGGTGCCAGCCCTGAAAGCTCTTGCTGGTCCTCATCTCCCACTGGTAACCTCTCAAACGAACCACAAACACTTGGGCTCTGAACTTGTTTAGCCTACTAAAACTTCCAACGTACACAGCCTCTCCTGCTCAATCTGGCCAAAATTCAACACCGAAATTGTGAACGTCCAGGGATTGCTCCTACACTAAAGGTGCCAGCCCTGAAAGCTCTTGCTGGTCCTCATCTCCCACTGGTAACCTCTCAAACGAACCACAAACACTTGGGCTCTGAACTTGTTTCGCCTACTAAAACTTCCAACGTACACAGCCTCTCCTGCTCAATCTGGCCAAAATTCAACACTGAAATTGTGAACGTCCAGGGATTGCTCCTACACTAAAGGTGCCAGCCCTGAAAGCTCTTGCTA
>NW_026777071.1:0-46520 GCF_030936135.1 Gavia stellata
TAATCTGGCCAGAGCTCAACACCGAAATTGCGAACGTCCAGCGATTGCTCCTACACTAAAGGTGCCGGCCCTGAAAGCTCTTGCTGGTCCTCATCTCCCACTGGTAACCTCTCAAACGAACCACAAACACTTGGCCTCTGAACTTGTTTAGCCTACTAAAACTTCCAACGTACACAGCCTCTCCTGCTCAATCTGGCCAGAGCTCAACTCCGAAATTGCAAACGTCCAGGGATTGCTCCTACACTAAAGGTGCCAGCCCTGAAAGCTCTTGCTGGTCCTCATCTCCCACTGGTAACCTCTCAAACGAACCACAAACACTTGGGCTCTGAACTTGTTTAGCCTACTAAAACTTCCAACGTACACAGCCTCTCCTGCTCAATCTGGCCAGAGCTCCACACCGAAAATTGCGAACGTCCAAGGATTGCTCCTACACTAAAGGTGCCCGCCCTGAAAGCTCTTGCTGGTCCTCATCTCCCACTGGTAAGCTCTCAAACGAACCACAAACACTTGGGCTCTGAACTTGTTTAGCCTACTAAAACTTCCAACGTACACAGCCTCTCCTGCTCAATCTGGCCAGAGCTCAACTCCGAAATTGCGAACGTCCAGCGATTGCTCCTACACTAAAGGTGCCAGCCCTGAAAGCTCTTGCTGGTCCTCATCTCCCACTGGTAACCTCTCAAACGAACCACAAACACTTGGGCTCTGAACTTGTTTAGCCTACTAAAACTTCCAACGTACACAGCCTCTCCTGCTCAATCTGGCCAGAGCTCAACACCGAAATTGCGAACGTCCAGGGATTGCTCCTACACTAAAGGTGCCAGCCCTGAAAGCTCTTGCTGGTCCTCATCTCCCACTGGTAACCTCTCAAACGAACCACAAACACTTGGCCTCTGAACTTGTTTAGCCTACTAAAACTTCCAACGTACACAGCCTCTCCTGCTCAATCTGGCCAGAGCTCAACACCGACATTGCGAACGTCCAGCGATTGCTCCTACACTAAAGGTGCCGGCCCTGAAAGCTCTTGCTGGTCCTCATCTCCCACTGGTAACCTCTCAAACGAACCACAAACACTTGGGCTCTGAACTTGTTTAGCCTACTAAAACTTCCAACGTACACAGCCTCTCCTGCTCAATCTGGCCAGAGCTCAACACCGAAATTGCGAACGTCCAGGGATTGCTCCTACACTAAAGGTGCCAGCCCTGAAAGCTCTTGCTGGTCCTCATCTCCCACTGGTAACCTCTCAAACGAACCACAAACACTTGGGCTCTGAACTTGTTTAGCCTACTAAAACTTCCAACGTACACAGCCTCTCCTGCTCAATCTGGCCAGAGCTCAACACCGAAATTGCGAACGTCCAGCGATTGCTCCTACACTAAAGGTGCCAGCCCTGAAAGCTCTTGCTGGTCCTCATCTCCCACTGGTAACCTCTCAAACGAACCACAAACACTTGGGCTCTGAACTTGTTTAGCCTACTAAAACTTCCACCACCCACATACACAGCCTCTCCTGCTCAATCTGGCCAGAGCTCCACACCGACATTGCGAACGTCCAAGGATTGCTCCTACATTAAAGGTGCCGGCCCTGAAAGCTCTTGCTGGTCCTCATCTCCCACTGGTAACCTCTCAAACGAACCACAAACACTTGGGCTCTGAACTTGTTTAGCCTACTAAAACTTCCAACGTACACAGCCTCTCCTGCTCAATCTGGCCAGAGCTCAACACCGAAATTGCGAACGTCCAGCGATTGCTCCTACACTAAAGGTGCCAGCCCTGAAAGCTCTTGCTGGTCCTCATCTCCCACTGGTAACCTCTCAAACGAACCACAAACACTTGGGCTCTGAACTTGTTTAGCCTACTAAAACTTCCAACGTACACAGCCTCTCCTGCTCAATCTGGCCAGAGCTCAACACCGAAATTGCGAACGTCCAAGGATTGCTCCTACACTAAAGGTGCCAGCCCTGAAAGCTCTTGCTGGTCCTCATCTCCCACTGGTAACCCTCTCAAACGAACCACAAACACTTGGGCTCTGAACTTGTTTAGCCTACTAAAACTTCCAACATACACAGCCTCTCCTGCTCAATCTGGCCAGAGCTCAACACCGAAATTGCGAACGTCCAAGGATTGCTCCTACACTAAAGGTGCCAGCCCTGAAAGCTCTTGCTGGTCCTCATCTCCCACTGGTAACCTCTCAAACGAACCACAAACACTTGGGCTCTGAACTTGTTTAGCCTACTAAAACTTCCAACGTACACAGCCTCTCCTGCTCAATCTGGCCAGAGCTCAACACCGAAATTGCGAACATCCAGCGATTGCTCCTACACTAAAGGTGCCAGCCCTGAAAGCTCTTGCTGGTCCTCATCTCCCACTGGTAACCTCTCAAACGAACCACAAACACTTGGCCTCTGAACTTGTTTAGCCTACTAAAACTTCCAACGTACACAGCCTCTCCTGCTCAGTCTGGCCAGAGCTCAACACCGAAATTGCGAACGTCCAAGGATTGCTCCTACACTAAAGGTGCCAGCCCTGAAAGCTCTTGCTGCTCCTCATCTCCCACTGGTAACCTCTCAAACGAACCACAAACACTTGGGCTCTGAACTTGTTTAGCCTACTAAAACTTCCAACATACACAGCCTCTTCCTGCTCAATCTGGCCAGAGCTCCACACCGAAATTGCGAACGTCCAGCGATTGCTCCTACATTAAAGTTGCCGGCCCTGAAAGCTCTTGCTGGTCCTCATCTCCCACTGGTAACCTCTCAAACGAACCACAAACACTTGGGCTCTGAACTTGTTTAGCCTACTAAAACTTCCAACGTACACAGCCTCTCCTGCTCAATCTGGCCAGAGCTCAACTCCGAAATTGCAAACGTCCAACGATTGCTCCTACACTAAAGGTGCCAGCCCTGAAAGCTCTTGCTGGTCCTCATCTCCCACTGGTAACCTCTCAAACGAACCACAAACACTTGGGCTCTGAACTTGTTTAGCCTACTAAAACTTCCAACGTACACAGCCTCTCCTGCTCAATCTGGCCAGAGCTCAACACCGACATTGCGAACGTCCAAGGATTGCTCCTACACTAAAGGTGCCGGCCCTGAAAGCTCTTGCTGGTCCTCATCTCCCACTGGTAACCTCTCAAACGAACCACAAACACTTGGGCTCTGAACTTGTTTAGCCTACTAAAACTTCCAATGTACACAGCCTCTCCTGCTCAATCTGGCCAGAGCTCAACACCGAAATTGCGAACGTCCAAGGATTGCTCCTACACTAAAGGTGTCGGACCTGAAAGCTCTTGCTGGTCCTCATCTCCCACTGGTAACCTCTCAAACGAACCACAAACACTGGGCTCTGAACTTGTTTAGCCTACTAAAACTTCCAACGTACACAGCCTCTCCTGCTCAATCTGGCCAGAGCTCAACTCCGAAATTGCGAACGTCCAGCGATTGCTCCTACACTAAAGGTGCCAGCCCTGAAAGCTCTTGCTGGTCCTCATCTCCCACTGGTAACCTCTCAAACGAACCCACAAACACTTGGGCTCTGAACTTGTTTAGCCTACTAAAACTTCCAACGTACACAGCCTCTCCTGCTCAATCTGGCCAGAGCTCAACACCGACATTGCGAACGTCCAGCGATTGCTCCTACACTAAAGGTGCCAGCCCTGAAAGCTCTTGCTGGTCCTCATCTCCCACTGGTAACCTCTCAAACGAACCACAAACACTTGGCTCTGAACTTGTTTAGCCTACTAAAACTTCCAACGTACACAGCCTCTCCTGCTCAATCTGGCCAGAGCTCAACACCGACATTGCGAACGTCCAGCGATTGCTCCTACACTAAAGGGGCCAGCCCTGAAAGCTCTTGCTGGTCCTCATCTCCCACTGGTAACCTCTCAAACGAACCACAAAACACTTGGCCTCTGAACTTGTTTAGCCTACTAAAACTTCCAACGTACCACAGCCTCTCCTGCTCAATCTGGCCAGAGCTCAACACCGAAATTGCGAACGTCCAGCGATTGCTCCTACACTAAAGGTGCCAGCCCTGAAAGCTCTTGCTGGTCCTCATCTCCCACTGGTAACCTCTCAAACGAACCACAAACACTTGGGCTCTGAACTTGTTTAGCCTACTAAAACTTCCAACGTACACAGCCTCTCCTGCTCAATCTGGCCAGAGCTCAACACCGAAATTTGCGAACGTCCAGCGATTGCTCCTACACTAAAGGTGCCGGCCCTGAAAGCTCTTGCTGGTCCTCATCTCCCACTGGTAACCTCTCAAACGAACCACAAACACTTGGGCTCTGAACTTGTTTAGCCTACTAAAACTTCCAACGTACACAGCCTCTCCTGCTCAATCTGGCCAGAGCTCAACACCGAAATTGCGAACGTCAGGGATTGCTCCTACACTAAAGGTGCCAGCCCTGAAAGCTCTTGCTGGTCCTCATCTCCCACTGGTAACCTCTCAAACGAACCACAAACACTTGGGCTCTGAACTTGTTTAGCCTACTAAAACTTCCAACGTACACAGCCTCTCCTGCTCAATCTGGCCAGAGCTCAACACCGAAATTGCGAACGTCCAGCGATTGCTCCTACACTAAAGGTTGCCAGCCCTGAAAGCTCTTGCTGGTCCTCATCTCCCACTGGTAACCTCTCAAAACGAACCACAAACACTTGGGCTCTGAACTTGTTTAGCCTACTAAAACTTCCAACATACACAGCCTCTCCTGCTCAATCTGGCCAGAGCTCAACACCGACATTGCGAACGTCCAAGGATTGCTCCTACACTAAAGGTGCCAGCCCTGAAAGCTCTTGCTGGTCCTCATCTCCCACTGGTAACCTCTCAAACGAACCACAAACACTTGGGCTCTGAACTTGTTTAGCCTACTAAAACTTCCAACGTACACAGCCTCTCCTGCTCAATCTGGCCAGAGCTCCACACCGAAATTGCGAACGTCCAGCGATTGCTCCTACATTAAAGGTGCCAGCCCTGAAAGCTCTTGCTGGTCCTCATCTCCCACTGGTAACCTCTCAAACGAACCACAAACACTTGGCCTCTGAACTTGTTTAGCCTACTAAAACTTCCAACGTACACAGCCTCTCCTGCTCAATCTGGCCAGAGCTCAACACCGAAATTGCGAACGTCCAAGGATTGCTCCTACACTAAAGGTGCCAGCCCTGAAAGCTCTTGCTGGTCCTCATCTCCCACTGGTAACCTCTCAAAACGAACCACAAACACTTGGGCTCTGAACTTGTTTAGCCTACTAAAAACTTCCAACATACACAGCCTCTCCTGCTCAATCTGGCCAGAGCTCAACACCGACATTGCGAACGTCCAAGGACTGCTCCTACACTAAAGGTGCCAGCCCTGAAAGCTCTTGCTGGTCCTCATCTCCCACTGGTAACCTCTCAAACGAACCACAAACACTTGGGCTCTGAACTTGTTTAGCCTACTAAAACTTCCAACGTACACAGCCTCTCCTGCTCAATCTGGCCAGAGCTCAACACCGAAATTGCGAACGTCCAGCGATTGCTCCTACACTAAAGGTGCCAGCCCTGAAAGCTCTTGCTGGTCCTCATCTCCCACTGGTAACCTCTCAAACGAACCACAAACACTTGGCCTCTGAACTTGTTTAGCCTACTAAAACTTCCAACGTACACAGCCTCTCCTGCTCAGTCTGGCCAGAGCTCAACTCCGAAATTGCGAACGTCCAAGGATTGCTCCTACACTAAAGGTGCCAGCCCTGAAAGCTCTTGCTGCTCCTCATCTCCCACTGGTAACCTCTCAAACGAACCACAAACACTTGGGCTCTGAACTTGTTTAGCCTACTAAAACTTCCAACATACACAGCCTCTCCTGCTCAATCTGGCCAGAGCTCCACACCGAAATTGCGAACGTCCAGCGATTGCTCCTACATTAAAGGTGCCGGCCCTGAAAGCTCTTGCTGGTCCTCATCTCCCACTGGTAACCTCTCAAACGAACCACAAACACTTGGGCTCTGAACTTGTTTAGCCTACTAAAACTTCCAACGTACACAGCCTCTCCTGCTCAATCTGGCCAGAGCTCAACTCCGAAATTGCAAACGTCCAACGATTGCTCCTACACTAAAGGTGCCAGCCCTGAAAGCTCTTGCTGGTCCTCATCTCCCACTGGTAACCTCTCAAACGAACCACAAACACTTGGGCTCTGAACTTGTTTAGCCTACTAAAACTTCCAACGTACACAGCCTCTCCTGCTCAATCTGGCCAGAGCTCAACACCGAAATTGCGAACGTCCAGCGATTGCTCCTACACTAAAGGTGCCGGCCCTGAAAGCTCTTGCTGGTCCTCATCTCCCACTGGTAACCTCTCAAACGAACCACAAACACTTGGGCTCTGAACTTGTTTAGCCTACTAAAACTTCCAACGTACACAGCCTCTCCTGCTCAATCTGGCCAGAGCTCAACACCGACATTGCGAACGTCCAGCGATTGCTCCTACACTAAAGGTGCCAGGCCCTGAAAGCTCTTGCTGGTCCTCATCTCCCACTGGTAACCTCTCAAACGAACCACAAACACTTGGGCTCTGAACTTGTTTAGCCTACTAAAACTTCCAATGTACACAGCCTCTCCTGCTCAATCTGGCCAGAGCTCAACACCGAAATTGCGAACGTCCAAGCGATTGCTCCTACACTAAAGGTGTCGGACCTGAAAGCTCTTGCTGGTCCTCATCTCCCACTGGTAACCTCTCAAACGAACCACAAACACTTGGGCTCTGAACTTGTTTAGCCTACTAAAACTTCCAACGTACACAGCCTCTCCTGCTCAATCTGGCCAGAGCTCAACTCCGAAATTGCGAACGTCCAGCGATTGCTCCTACACTAAAGGTGCCAGCCCTGAAAGCTCTTGCTGGTCCTCATCTCCCACTGGTAACCTCTCAAACGAACCACAAACACTTGGGCTCTGAACTTGTTTAGCCTACTAAAACTTCCAACGTACACAGCCTCTCCTGCTCAATCTGGCCAGAGCCTCAACACCGACATTGCGAACGTCCAGCGATTGCTCCTACACTAAAGGTGCCAGCCCTGAAAGCTCTTGCTGGTCCTCATCTCCCACTGGTAACCTCTCAAACGAACCACAAACACTTGGGCTCTGAACTTGTTTAGCCTACTAAAACTTCCAACGTACACAGCCTCTCCTGCTCAATCTGGCCAGAGCTCAACACCGACATTGCGAACGTCCAGCGATTGCTCCTACACTAAAGGGGCCAGCCCTGAAAGCTCTTGCTGGTCCTCATCTCCCACTGGTAACCTCTCAAACGAACCACAAACACTTGGGGCTCTGAACTTGTTTAGCCTACTAAAACTTCCAACGTACACAGCCTCTCCTGCTCAATCTGGCCAGAGCTCAACACCGACATTGCGAACGTCCAGCGATTGCTCCTACACTAAAGGTGCCAGCCCTGAAAGCTCTTGCTGGTCCTCATCTCCCACTGGTAACCTCTCAAACGAACCACAAACACTTGGGCTCTGAACTTGTTTAGCCTACTAAAACTTCCAACGTACACAGCCTCTCCTGCTCAATCTGGCCAGAGCTCAACACCGACATTGCGAACGTCCAGCGATTGCTCCTACACTAAAGGTGCCAGCCCTGAAAGCTCTTGCTGGTCCTCATCTCCCACTGGTAACCTCTCAAACGAACCACAAACACTTGGGCTCTGAACTTGTTTAGCCTACTAAAACTTCCAACGTACACAGCCTCTCCTGCTCAATCTGGCCAGAGCTCAACTCCGAAATTGCGAACAGTCCAGGGATTGCTCCTACACTAAAGGTGCCAGCCCTGAAACTCTTGCTGGTCCTCATCTCCCACTGGTAACCTCTCAAAAGAACCACAAACACTTGGGCTCTGAACTTGTTTAGCCTACTAAAACTTCCAACGTACACAGCCTCTCCTGCTCAATCTGGCCAGAGCTCAACTCCGAAATTGCGAACGTCCAGGGATTGCTCCTACACTAAAGGTGCCAGCCCTGAAAACTCTTGCTGGTCCTCATCTCCCACTGGTAACCTCCCAAACGAACCACAAACACTTGGGCTCTGAACTTGTTTAGCCTACTAAAACTTCCAACGTACACAGCCTCTCCTGCTCAATCTGGCCAGAGCTCAACACCGAAATTGCGAATGTCCAGCGATTGCTCCTACACTAAAGGTGCCAGCCCTGAAAGCTCTTGCTGGTCCTCATCTCCCACTGGTAACCTCTCAAACGAACCACAAACACTTGGGCTCTGAACTTGTTTAGCCTACTAAAACTTCCAACGTACACAGCCTCTCCTGCTCAATCTGGCCAGAGCTCAACTCCGAAATTGCGAACGTCCAGGGATTGCTCCTACACTAAAGGTGCCAGCCCGGAAAAACTCTTGCTGGTCCTCATCTCCCACTGGTAACCTCTCAAACGAACCACAAACACTTGGCCTCTGAACTTGTTTAGCCTACTAAAACTTCCAACGTAAACAGCCTCTCCTGCTCAATCTGGCCAGAGCTCAACACCGAAATTGCGAACGTCCAAGGATTGCTCCTACACTAAAGGTGCCGGCCCTGAAAGCTCTTGCTGGTCCTCATCTCCCACTGGTAACCTCTCAAACGAACCACAAACACTTGGGCTCTGAACTTGTTTAGCCTACTAAAACTTCCAACGTACACAGCCTCTCCTGCTCAGTCTGGCCAGAGCTCAACACCGAAATTGCGAACGTCCAAGGATTGCTCCTACACTAAAGGTGCCGGCCCTGAAAGCTCTTGCTGGTCCTCATCTCCCACTGGTAACCTCTCAAACGAACCACAAACACTTGGGCTCTGAACTTGTTTAGCCTACTAAAACTTCCAACGTACACAGCCTCTCCTGCTCAGTCTGGCCAGAGCTCAACTCCGAAATTGCGAACGTCCAGGGATTGCTCCTACACTAAAGGTGCCAGCCCTGAAAGCTCTTGCTGGTCCTCATCTCCCACTGGTAACCTCTCAAACGAACCACAAACACTTGGGCTCTGAACTTGTTTAGCCTACTAAAACTTCCAACGTACACAGCCTCTCCTGCTCAATCTGGCCAGAGCTCCACACCGAAATTGTGAACGTCCAGGGATTGCTCCTACACTAAAGGTGCCAGCCCTGAAAGCTCTTGCTGGTCCTCATCTCCCACTGGTAACCTCTCAAACGAACCACAAACACTTGGGCTCTGAACTTGTTTAGCCTACTAAAACTTCCAACGTACACAGCCTCTCCTGCTCAATCTGGCCAGAGCTCAACTCCCGAAATTGCGAACGTCCAAGGATTGCTCCTACACTAAAGGTGCCAGGCCTGAAAGCTCTTGCTGGTCCTCATCTCCCACTGGTAACCTCTCAAACGAACCACAAACACTTGGGCTCTGAACTTGTTTAGCCTACTAAAGCTTCCAACGTACACAGCCTCTCCTGCTCAATCTGGCCAAAATTCAACACCGAAATTGCGAACGTCCAAGGATTGCTCCTATACTAAAGGTGCCAGCCCTGAAAGCTCTTGCTGGTCCTCATCTCCCACTGGTAACCTCTCAAACGAACCACAAACACTTGGGCTCTGAACTTGTTTAGCCTACTAAAACTTCCAACGTACACAGCCTCTCCTGCTCAATCTGGCCAGAGCTCAACACCGAAATTGCGAACGTCCAGGGATTGCTCCTACACTAAAGGTGCCAGCCCTGAAAGCTCTTGCTGGTCCTCATCTCCCACTGGTAACCTCTCAAACGAACCACAAACACTTGGGCTCTGAACTTGTTTAGCCTACTAAAACTTCCAACGTACACAGCCTCTCCTGCTCAATCTGGCCAGAGCTCAACTCCGAAATTGCGAACGTCCAGGGATTGCTCCTACACTAAAGGTGCCAGCCCTGAAAGCTCTTGCTGGTCCTCATCTCCCACTGGTAACCTCTCAAACGAACCACAAACACTTGGGCTCTGAACTTGTTTAGCCTACTAAAACTTCCAACGTACACAGCCTCTCCTGCTCAATCTGGCCAGAGCTCAACTCCGAAATTGCGAACGTCCAGGGATTGCTCCTACACTAAAGGTGCCAGCCCTGAAAGCTCTTGCTGGTCCTCATCTCCCACTGGTAACCTCTCAAACGAACCACAAACACTTGGGCTCTGAACTTGTTTAGCCTACTAAAACTTCCAACGTACACAGCCTCTCCTGCTCAATCTGGCCAGAGCTCAACACCGAAATTGCGAACGTCCAAGGATTGCTCCTACACTAAAGGTGCCGGCCCTGAAAGCTCTTGCTGGTCCTCATCTCCCACTGGTAACCTCTCAAACGAACCACAAACACTTGGGCTCTGAACTTGTTTAGCCTACTAAAACTTCCAACGTACACAGCCTCTCCTGCTCAGTCTGGCCAGAGCTCAACACCGAAATTGCGAACGTCCAAGGATTGCTCCTACACTAAAGGTGCCAGCCCTGAAAGCTCTTGCTGGTCCTCATCTCCCACTGGTAACCTCTCAAACGAACCACAAACACTTGGGCTCTGAACTTGTTTAGCCTACTAAAACTTCCAACGTACACAGCCTCTCCTGCTCAATCTGGCCAGAGCTCCACACCGAAATTGCGAACGTCCAGCGATTGCTCCTACATTAAAGGTGCCGGCCCTGAAAGCTCTTGCTGGTCCTCATCTCCCACTGGTAACCTCTCAAACGAACCACAAAACACTTGGGCTCTGAACTTGTTTAGCCTACTAAAACTTCCAACGTACACAGCCTCTCCTGCTCAATCTGGCCAGAGCTCAACTCCGAAATTGCAAACGTCCAGGGATTGCTCCTACACTAAAGGTGCCAGCCCTGAAAGCTCTTGCTGGTCCTCATCTCCCACTGGTAACCTCTCAAACGAACCACAAACACTTGGCCTCTGAACTTGTTTAGCCTACTAAAACTTCCAACGTACACAGCCTCTCCTGCTCAATCTGGCCAGAGCTCAACTCCGAAATTGCGAACGTCCAGCGATTGCTCCTACACTAAAGGTGCCAGCCCTGAAAGCTCTTGCTGGTCCTCATCTCCCACTGGTAACCTCTCAAACGAACCACAAACACTTGGGCTCTGAACTTGTTTAGCCTACTAAAACTTCCAACGTACACAGCCTCTCCTGCTCAATCTGGCCAGAGCTCAACACCGACATTGCGAACGTCCAGCGATTGCTCCTACACTAAGGTGCCAGCCCTGAAAGCTCTTGCTGGTCCTCATCTCCCACTGGTAAGCTCTCAAACGAACCACAAACACTTGGGCTCTGAACTTGTTTAGCCTACTAAAACTTCCAATGTACACAGCCTCTCCTGCTCAATCTGGCCAGAGCTCCACACCGAAATTGTGAACGTCCAGGGATTGCTCCTACACTAAAGGTGCCAGCCCTGAAAGCTCTTGCTGGTCCTCATCTCCCACTGGTAACCTCTCAAACGAACCACAAACACTTGGGCTCTGAACTTGTTTAGCCTACTAAAACTTCCAACGTACACAGCCTCTCCTGCTCAATCTGGCCAGAGCTCAACACCGAAATTGCGAACGTCCAGCGATTGCTCCTACACTAAAGGTGCCGGCCCTGAAAGCTCTTGCTGGTCCTCATCTCCCACTGGTAACCTCTCAAACGAACCACAAACACTTGGGCTCTGAACTTGTTTAGCCTACTAAAACTTCCAACGTACAGAGCCTCTCCTGCTCAATCTGGCCAGAGCTCAACTCCGAAATTGCAAACGTCCAGGGATTGCTCCTACACTAAAGGTGCCAGCCCTGAAAGCTCTTGCTGGTCCTCATCTCCCACTGGTAACCTCTCAAACGAACCACAAACACTTGGGCTCTGAACTTGTTTAGCCTACTAAAACTTCCAACGTACACAGCCTCTCCTGCTCAGTCTGGCCAGAGCTCAACACCGAAATTGCGAACGTCCAAGGATTGCTCCTACACTAAAGGTGCCAGCCCTGAAAGCTCTTGCTGGTCCTCATCTCCCACTGGTAACCTCTCAAACGAACCACAAACACTTGGGCTCTGAACTTGTTTAGCCTACTAAAACTTCCAACGTACACAGCCTCTCCTGCTCAATCTGGCCAGAGCTCCACACCGAAATTGCGAACGTCCAGCGATTGCTCCTACATTAAAGGTGCCGGCCCTGAAAGCTCTTGCTGGTCCTCATCTCCCACTGGTAACCTCTCAAACGAACCACAAACACTTGGGCTCTGAACTTGTTTAGCCTACTAAAACTTCCAACGTACACAGCCTCTCCTGCTCAATCTGGCCAGAGCTCAACTCCGAAATTGCAAACGTCCAGGGATTGCTCCTACACTAAAGGTGCCAGCCCTGAAAGCTCTTGCTGGTCCTCATCTCCCACTGGTAACCTCTCAAACGAACCACAAACACTTGGGCTCTGAACTTGTTTAGCCTACTAAAACTTCCAACGTACACAGCCTCTCCTGCTCAATCTGGCCAGAGCTCAACACCGAAATTGCGAACGTCCAAGGATTGCTCCTACACTAAAGGTGCCGGCCCTGAAAGCTCTTGCTGGTCCTCATCTCCCACTGGTAACCTCTCAAACGAACCACAAACACTTGGGCTCTGAACTTGTTTAGCCTACTAAAACTTCCAACGTACACAGCCTCTCCTGCTCAATCTGGCCAGAGCTCAACACCGACATTGCGAACGTCCAGCGATTGCTCCTACACTAAAGGTGCCAGCCCTGAAAGCTCTTGCTGGTCCTCATCTCCCACTGGTAACCTCTCAAACGAACCACAAACACTTGGGCTCTGAACTTGTTTAGCCTAGTAAAACTTCCAATGTACACAGCCTCTCCTGCTCAATCTGGCCAGAGCTCCACACCGAAATTGTGAACGTCCAGGGATTGCTCCTACACTAAAGGTGCCAGCCCTGAAAGCTCTTGCTGGTCCTCATCTCCCACTGGTAACCTCTCAAACGAACCACAAACACTTGGGCTCTGAACTTGTTTAGCCTACTAAAACTTCCAACGTACACAGCCTCTCCTGCTCAATCTGGCCAGAGCTCAACACCGAAATTGCGAACGTCCAGGGATTGCTCCTACACTAAAGGTGCCAGCCCTGAAAGCTCTTGCTGGTCCTCATCTCCCACTGGTAACCTCTCAAACGAACCACAAACACTTGGGCTCTGAACTTGTTTAGCCTACTAAAACTTCCAACGTACACAGCCTCTCCTGCTCAATCTGGCCAGAGCTCAACACCGACATTGCGAACGTCCAGCGATTGCTCCTACACTAAAGGTGCCAGCCCTGAAAGCTCTTGCTGGTCCTCATCTCCCACTGGTAACCTCTCAAACGAACCACAAACACTTGGGCTCTGAACTTGTTTAGCCTACTAAAACTTCCAACGTACACAGCCTCTCCTTCTCAATCTGGCCAGAGCTCAACACCGAAATTGCGAACGTCCAGCGATTGCTCCTACACTAAAGGTGCCAGCCCTGAAAGCTCTTGCTGGTCCTCATCTCCCACTGGTAACCTCTCAAACGAACCACAAACACTTGGGCTCTGAACTTGTTTAGCCTACTAAAACTTCCAACGTACACAGCCTCTCCTGCTCAATCTGGCCAGAGCTCAACACCGAAATTGCGAACGTCCAGGGATTGCTCCTACACTAAAGGTGCCAGCCCTGAAAGCTCTTGCTGGTCCTCATCTCCCACTGGTAACCTCTCAAACGAACCACAAACACTTGGGCTCTGAACTTGTTTAGCCTACTAAAACTTCCAACGTACACAGCCTCTCCTGCTCAATCTGGCCAGAGCTCAACACCGAAATTGCGAACGTCCAGCGATTGCTCCTACACTAAAGGTGCCGGCCCTGAAAGCTCTTGCTGGTCCTCATCTCCCACTGGTAACCTCTCAAACGAACCACAAACACTTGGGCTCTGAACTTGTTTAGCCTACTAAAACTTCCAACGTACACAGCCTCTCCTGCTCAATCTGGCCAGAGCTCAACACCGAAATTGCGAACGTCCAGCGATTGCTCCTACACTAAAGGTGCCAGCCCTGAAAGCTCTTGCTGGTCCTCATCTCCCACTGGTAACCTCTCAAACGAACCACAAACACTTGGGCTCTGAACTTGTTTAGCCTACTAAAACTTCCAATGTACACAGCCTCTCCTGCTCAATCTGGCCAGAGCTCCACACCGAAATTGTGAACGTCCAGGGATTGCTCCTACACTAAAGGTGCCAGCCCTGAAAGCTCTTGCTGGTCCTCATCTCCCACTGGTAACCTCTCAAACGAACCACAAACACTTGGGCTCTGAACTTGTTTAGCCTACTAAAACTTCCAACGTACACAGCCTCTCCTGCTCAGTCTGGCCAGAGCTCAACACCGAAATTGCGAACGTCCAAGGATTGCTCCTACACTAAAGGTGCCAGCCCTGAAAGCTCTTGCTGGTCCTCATCTCCGACTGGTAACCTCTCAAACGAACCACAAACACTTGGGCTCTGAACTTGTTTAGCCTACTAAAACTTCCAACGTACACAGCCTCTCCTGCTCAATCTGGCCAGAGCTCCACACCGAAATTGCGAACGTCCAGCGATTGCTCCTACACTAAAGGTGCCGGCCCTGAAAGCTCTTGCTGGTCCTCATCTCCCACTGGTAACCTCTCAAACGAACCACAAACACTTGGGCTCTGAACTTGTTTAGCCTACTAAAACT
This sequence comes from Gavia stellata, assembly GCF_030936135.1. Lineage (NCBI taxonomy): Eukaryota > Metazoa > Chordata > Aves > Gaviiformes > Gaviidae > Gavia > Gavia stellata. Next base: position 14,660 of record NW_026777071.1, read on the forward strand.
TCCAACGTACACAGCCTCTCCTGCTCAATCTGTCCAGAGCTCAACTCCGAAATTGCAAACGTCCAGGGATTGCTCCTACACTAAAGGTGCCAGCCCTGAAAGCTCTTGCTGGTCCTCATCTCCCACTGGTAACCTCTCAAACGAACCACAAACACTTGGGCTCTGAACTTGTTTAGCCTACTAAAACTTCCAACGTACACAGCCTCTCCTGCTCAGTCTGGCCAGAGCTCAACACCGAAATTGCGAACGTCCAAGGATTGCTCCTACACTAAAGGTGCCAGCCCTGAAAGCTCTTGCTGGTCCTCATCTCCCACTGGTAACCTCTCAAACGAACCACAAACACTTGGGCTCTGAACTTGTTTAGCCTACTAAAACTTCCAACGTACACAGCCTCTCCTGCTCAATCTGGCCAGAGCTCCACACCGAAATTGCGAACGTCCAGCGATTGCTCCTACATTAAAGGTGCCAGCCCTGAAAGCTCTTGCTGGTCCTCATCTCCCACTGGTAACCTCTCAAACGAACCACAAACACTTGGGCTCTGAACTTGTTTAGCCTACTAAAACTTCCAACGTACACAGCCTCTCCTGCTCAATCTGGCCAGAGCTCAACACCGAAATTGCGAACGTCCAAGGATTGCTCCTACACTAAAGGTGCCGGCCCTGAAAGCTCTTGCTGGTCCTCATCTCCCACTGGTAACCTCTCAAACGAACCACAAACACTTGGGCTCTGAACTTGTTTAGCCTACTAAAACTTCCAACGTACACAGCCTCTCCTGCTCAATCTGGCCAGAGCTCAACACCGAAATTGCGAATGTCCAGTGATTGCTCCTACACTAAAGGTGTCGGACCTGAACGCCCTTGCTGGTCCTCATCTCCCACTGGTAACCTCTCAAACGAACCACAAACACTTGGCCTCTGAACTTGTTTAGCCTACTAAAACTTCCAACGTACACAGCCTCTCCTGCTCAATCTGGCCAGAGCTCAACTCCGAAATTGCGAACGTCCAGCGATTGCTCCTACACTAAAGGTGCCAGCCCTGAAAGCTCTTGCTGGTCCTCATCTCCCACTGGTAACCTCTCAAACGAACCACAAACACTTGGGCTCTGAACTTGTTTAGCCTACTAAAACTTCCAACGTACACAGCCTCTCCTGCTCAATCTGGCCAGAGCTCAACACCGACATTGCGAACGTCCAGCGATTGCTCCTACACTAAAGGTGCCAGCCCTGAAAGCTCTTGCTGGTCCTCATCTCCCACTGGTAACCTCTCAAACGAACCACAAACACTTGGGCTCTGAACTTGTTTAGCCTACTAAAACTTCCAATGTACACAGCCTCTCCTGCTCAATCTGGCCAGAGCTCCACACCGAAATTGTGAACGTCCAGGGATTGCTCCTACACTAAAGGTGCCAGCCCTGAAAGCTCTTGCTGGTCCTCATCTCCCACTGGTAACCTCTCAAACGAACCACAAACACTTGGGCTCTGAACTTGTTTAGCCTACTAAAACTTCCAACGTACACAGCCTCTCCTGCTCAATCTGGCCAGAGCTCAACACCGAAATTGCGAACGTCCAGGGATTGCTCCTACACTAAAGGTGCCAGCCCTGAAAGCTCTTGCTGGTCCTCATCTCCCACTGGTAACCTCTCAAACGAACCACAAACACTTGGGCTCTGAACTTGTTTAGCCTACTAAAACTTCCAACGTACACAGCCTCTCCTGCTCAATCTGGCCAGAGCTCAACACCGACATTGCGAACGTCCAGCGATTGCTCCTACACTAAAGGTGCCAGCCCTGAAAGCTCTTGCTGGTCCTCATCTCCCACTGGTAACCTCTCAAACGAACCACAAACACTTGGGCTCTGAACTTGTTTAGCCTACTAAAACTTCCAACGTACACAGCCTCTCCTGCTCAATCTGGCCAGAGCTCAACTCCGAAATTGCAAACGTCCAGCGATTGCTCCTACACTAAAGGTGCCAGCCCTGAAAGCTCTTGCTGGTCCTCATCTCCCACTGGTAACCTCTCAAACGAACCACAAACACTTGGGCTCTGAACTTGTTTAGCCTACTAAAACTTCCAACGTACACAGCCTCTCCTGCTCAATCTGGCCAGAGCTCAACACCGAAATTGCGAACGTCCAGTGATTGCTCCTACACTAAAGGTGCCAGCCCTGAAAGCTCTTGCTGGTCCTCATCTCCCACTGGTAACCTCTCAAACGAACCACAAACACTTGGGCTCTGAACTTGTTTAGCCTACTAAAACTTCCAACGTACACAGCCTCTCCTGCTCAATCTGGCCAGAGCTCCACACCGACATTGCGAACGTCCAGCGATTGCTCCTACACTAAAGGTGCCGGCCCTGAAAGCTCTTGCTGGTCCTCATCTCCCACTGGTAACCTCTCAAACGAACCACAAACACTTGGGCTCTGAACTTGTTTAGCCTACTAAAACTTCCAACGTACACAGCCTCTCCTGCTCAATCTGGCCAGAGCTCAACACCGAAATTGCGAACGTCCAAGGATTGCTCCTACACTAAAGGTGCCGGCCCTGAAAGCTCTTGCTGGTCCTCATCTCCCACTGGTAACCTCTCAAACGAACCACAAACACTTGGGCTCTGAACTTGTTTAGCCTACTAAAACTTCCAACGTACACAGCCTCTCCTGCTCAATCTGGCCAGAGCTCAACAGCGACATTGCGAACGTCCAGCGATTGCTCCTACACTAAAGGTGCCAGCCCTGAAAGCTCTTGCTGGTCCTCATCTCCCACTGGTAACCTCTCAAACGAACCACAAACACTTGGGCTCTGAACTTGTTTAGCCTACTAAAACTTCCAACGTACACAGCCTCTCCTGCTCAATCTGGCCAGAGCTCAACTCCGAAATTGCGAACGTCCAGGGATTGCTCCTACACTAAAGGTGCCAGCCCTGAAAGCTCTTGCTGGTCCTCATCTCCCACTGGTAACCTCTCAAACGAACCACAAACACTTGGGCTCTGAACTTGTTTAGCCTACTAAAACTTCCAACGTACACAGCCTCTCCTGCTCAATCTGGCCAGAGCTCAACACCGACATTGCGAACGTCCAGCGATTGCTCCTACACTAAAGGTGCCAGCCCTGAAAGCTCTTGCTGGTCCTCATCTCCCACTGGTAACCTCTCAAACGAACCACAAACACTTGGGCTCTGAACTTGTTTAGCCTACTAAAACTTCCAACGTACACAGCCTCTCCTGCTCAATCTGGCCAGAGCTCAACTCCGAAATTGCGAACGTCCAAGGATTGCTCCTACACTAAAGGTGCCAGCCCTGAAAGCTCTTGCTGGTCCTCATCTCCCACTGGTAACCTCTCAAACGAACCACAAACACTTGGGCTCTGAACTTGTTTAGCCTACTAAAACTTCCAACGTACACAGCCTCTCCTGCTCAATCTGGCCAGAGCTCAACACCGACATTGCGAATGTCCAGCGATTGCTCCTACACTAAAGGTGCCAGCCCTGAAAGCTCTTGCTGGTCCTCATCTCCCACTGGTAACCTCTCAAACGAACCACAAACACTTGGGCTCTGAACTTGTTTAGCCTACTAAAACTTCCAACGTAAACAGCCTCTCCTGCTCAATCTGGCCAGAGCTCAACTCCGAAATTGCGAACGTCCAGGGATTGCTCCTACACTAAAGGTGCCAGCCCTGAAAGCTCTTGCTGGTCCTCATCTCCCACTGGTAACCTCTCAAACGAACCACAAACACTTGGGCTCTGAACTTGTTTAGCCTACTAAAACTTCCAACGTACACAGCCTCTCCTGCTCAATCTGGCCAGAGCTCAACTCCGAAATTGCGAACGTCCAAGGATTGCTCCTACACTAAAGGTGCCAGCCCTGAAAGCTCTTGCTGGTCCTCATCTCCCACTGGTAACCTCTCAAACGAACCACAAACACTTGGGCTCTGAACTTGTTTAGCCTACTAAAACTTCCAACGTACACAGCCTCTCCTGCTCAATCTGGCCAGAGCTCAACACCGACATTGCGAACGTCCAGCGATTGCTCCTACACTAAAGGTGCCAGCCCTGAAAGCTCTTGCTGGTCCTCATCTCCCACTGGTAACCTCTCAAACGAACCACAAACACTTGGGCTCTGAACTTGTTTAGCCTACTAAAACTTCCAACGTACACAGCCTCTCCTGCTCAATCTGGCCAGAGCTCAACACCGAAATTGCGAACGTCCAGCGATTGCTCCTACACTAAAGGTGCCAGCCCTGAAAGCTCTTGCTGGTCCTCATCTCCCACTGGTAACCTCTCAAACGAACCACAAACACTTGGCCTCTGAACTTGTTTAGCCTACTAAAACTTCCAACGTACACAGCCTCTCCTGCTCAATCTGGCCAGAGCTCAACACCGAAATTGCGAACGTCCAGGGATTGCTCCTACACTAAAGGTGCCAGCCCTGAAAGCTCTTGCTGGTCCTCATCTCCCACTGGTAACCTCTCAAACGAACCACAAACACTTGGGCTCTGAACTTGTTTAGCCTACTAAAACTTCCAACGTACACAGCCTCTCCTGCTCAATCTGGCCAGAGCTCAACACCGACATTGCGAACGTCCAGCGATTGCTCCTACACTAAAGGTGCCAGCCCTGAAAGCTCTTGCTGGTCCTCATCTCCCACTGGTAACCTCTCAAACGAACCACAAACACTTGGGCTCTGAACTTGTTTAGCCTACTAAAACTTCCAACGTACACAGCCTCTCCTGCTCAGTCTGGCCAGAGCTCAACACCGAAATTGCGAACGTCCAAGGATTGCTCCTACACTAAAGGTGCCAGCCCTGAAAGCTCTTGCTGGTCCTCATCTCCCACTGGTAACCTCTCAAACGAACCACAAACACTTGGCCTCTGAACTTGTTTAGCCTACTAAAACTTCCAACGTACACAGCCTCTCCTGCTCAATCTGGCCAGAGCTCCAAACCGAAATTGCGAACGTCCAGCGATTGCTCCTACACTAAAGGTGCCGGCCCTGAAAGCTCTTGCTGGTCCTCATCTCCCACTGGTAACCTCTCAAACGAACCACAAACACTTGGGCTCTGAACTTGTTTAGCCTACTAAAACTTCCAACGTACACAGCCTCTCCTGCTCAATCTGGCCAGAGCTCAACTCCGAAATTGCAAACGTCCAGGGATTGCTCCTACACTAAAGGTGCCAGCCCTGAAAGCTCTTGCTGGTCCTCATCTCCCACTGGTAACCTCTCAAACGAACCACAAACACTTGGGCTCTGAACTTGTTTAGCCTACTAAAACTTCCAACGTACACAGCCTCTCCTGCTCAATCTGGCCAGAGCTCAACTCCGAAATTGCGAACGTCCAGGGATTGCTCCTACACTAAAGGTGCCGGCCCTGAAAGCTCTTGCTGGTCCTCATCTCCCACTGGTAACCTCTCAAACGAACCACAAACACTTGGGCTCTGAACTTGTTTAGCCTACTAAAACTTCCAACGTACACAGCCTCTCCTGCTCAATCTGGCCAGAGCTCAACACTGAAATTGCGAACGTCCAGCGATTGCTCCTACACTAAAGGTGCCAGCCCTGAAAGCTCTTGCTGGTCCTCATCTCCCACTGGTAACCTCTCAAACGAACCACAAACACTTGGGCTCTGAACTTGTTTAGCCTACTAAAACTTCCAACGTACACAGCCTCTCCTGCTCAATCTGGCCAGAGCTCAACACCGACATTGCGAACGTCCAGGGATTGCTCCTACACTAAAGGTGCCAGCCCTGAAAGCTCTTGCTGGTCCTCATCTCCCACTGGTAAGCTCTCAAACGAACCACAAACACTTGGGCTCTGAACTTGTTTAGCCTACTAAAACTTCCAACGTACACAGCCTCTCCTGCTCAATCTGGCCAGAGCTCAACACCGAAATTGCGAACGTCCAGGGATTGCTCCTACACTAAAGGTGCCAGCCCTGAAAGCTCTTGCTGGTCCTCATCTCCCACTGGTAACCTCTCAAACGAACCACAAACACTTGGGCTCTGAACTTGTTTAGCCTACTAAAACTTCCAACGTACACAGCCTCTCCTGCTCAATCTGGCCAGAGCTCAACACCGAAATTGCGAACGTCCAGCGATTGCTCCTACACTAAAGGTGCCAGCCCTGAAAGCTCTTGCTGGTCCTCATCTCCCACTGGTAACCTCTCAAACGAACCACAAACACTTGGGCTCTGAACTTGTTTAGCCTACTAAAACTTCCAACGTACACAGCCTCTCCTGCTCAATCTGGCCAGAGCTCAACTCCGAAATTGCGAACGTCCAGGGATTGCTCCTACACTAAAGGTGCCAGCCCTGAAAGCTCTTGCTGGTCCTCATCTCCCACTGGTAACCTCTCAAACGAACCACAAACACTTGGCCTCTGAACTTGTTTAGCCTACTAAAACTTCCAACGTACACAGCCTCTCCTGCTCAATCTGTCCAGAGCTCAACTCCGAAATTGCGAATGTCCAGTGATTGCTCCTACACTAAAGGTGCCAGCCCTGAAAGCTCTTGCTGGTCCTCATCTCCCACTGGTAACCTCTCAAACGAACCACAAACACTTGGGCTCTGAACTTGTTTAGCCTACTAAAACTTCCAACGTACACAGCCTCTCCTGCTCAATCTGGCCAGAGCTCAACACCGACATTGCGAATGTCCAGCGATTGCTCCTACACTAAAGGTGCCAGCCCTGAAAGCTCTTGCTGATCCTCATCTCCCACTGGTAACCTCTCAAACGAACCACAAACACTTGGGCTCTGAACTTGTTTAGCCTACTAAAACTTCCAACGTACACAGCCTCTCCTGCTCAATCTGGCCAGAGCTCAACTCCGAAATTGCAAACGTCCAAGGATTGCTCCTACACTAAAGGTGCCAGCCCTGAAAGCTCTTGCTGGTCCTCATCTCCCACTGGTAACCTCTCAAACGAACCACAAACACTTGGGCTCTGAACTTGTTTAGCCTACTAAAACTTCCAACGTACACAGCCTCTCCTGCTCAATCTGGCCAGAGCTCAACACCGACATTGCGAACGTCCAGCGATTGCTCCTACACTAAAGGTGCCAGCCCTGAAAGCTCTTGCTGGTCCTCATCTCCCACTGGTAACCTCTCAAACGAACCACAAACACTTGGCCTCTGAACTTGTTTAGCCTACTAAAACTTCCAACGTACACAGCCTCTCCTGCTCAATCTGGCCAGAGCTCAACACCGAAATTGCGAACGTCCAGCGATTGCTCCTACACTAAAGGTGCCAGCCCTGAAAGCTCTTGCTGGTCCTCATCTCCCACTGGTAACCTCTCAAACGAACACACAAACACTTGGGCTCTGAACTTGTTTAGCCTACAAAAACTTCCAACGTACACAGCCTCTCCTGCTCAATCTGGCCAGAGCTCAACACCGACACTGCGAACGTCCAAGGATTGCTCCTACACTAAAGGTGCCAGCCCTGAAAGCTCTTGCTGGTCCTCATCTCCCACTGGTAACCTCTCAAACGAACCACAAACACTTGGGCTCTGAACTTGTTTAGCCTACTAAAACTTCCAACGTACGCAGCCTGTCCTGCTCAATCTGGCCAGAGCTCAACACCGAAATTGCGAACGTCCAGGGATTGCTCCTACACTAAAGGTGCCAGCCCTGAAAGCTCTTGCTGGTCCTCATCTCCCACTGGTAACCTCTCAAACGAACCACAAACACTTGGGCTCTGAACTTGTTTAGCCTACTCAAACTTCCAACGTACACAGCCTCTCCTGCTCAATCTGGCCAGAGCTCCACACCGAAATTGCGAACGTCCAGTGATTGCTCCTACATTAAAGGTGCCGGCCCTGAAAGCTCTTGCTGGTCCTCATCTCCCACTGGTAACCTCTCAAACGAACCACAAACACTTGGGCTCTGAACTTGTTTAGCCTACTAAAACTTCCAACGTACACAGCCTCTCCTGCTCAATCTGGCCAGAGCTCAACTCCGAAATTGCAAATGTCCAGGGATTGCTCCTACACTAAAGGTGCCAGCCCTGAAAGCTCTTGCTGGTCCTCATCTCCCACTGGTAACCTCTCAAACGAACCACAAACACTTGGGCTCTGAACTTGTTTAGCCTACTAAAACTTCCAACGTACACAGCCTCTCCTGCTCAATCTGGCCAGAGCTCAACACCGAAATTGCGAACGTCCAAGGATTGCTCCTACACTAAAGGTGCCGGCCCTGAAAGCTCTTGCTGGTCCTCATCTCCCACTGGTAACCTCTCAAACGAACCACAAACACTTGGGCTCTGAACTTGTTTAGCCTACTAAAACTTCCAACGTACACAGCCTCTCCTGCTCAGTCTGGCCAGAGCTCAACACCGAAATTGCGAACGTCCAAGGATTGCTCCTACACTAAAGGTGCCAGCCTGAAAGCTCTTGCTGGTCCTCATCTCCCACTGGTAACCTCTCAAACGAACCACAAACACTTGGCCTCTGAACTTGTTTAGCCTACTAAAACTTCCAACGTACACAGCCTCTCCTGCTCAATCTGGCCAGAGCTCAACACCGAAATTGCGAACGTCCAGCGATTGCTCCTACACTAAAGGTGCCGGCCCTGAAAGCTCTTGCTGGTCCTCATCTCCCACTGGTAACCTCTCAAACGAACCACAAACACTTGGCTCTGAACTTGTTTAGCCTACTAAAACTTCCAACGTACACAGCCTCCTGCTCAATCTGGCCAGAGCTCAACTCCGAAATTGCAAACGTCCAGGGATTGCTCCTACACTAAAGGTGCCAGCCCTGAAGCTCTTGCTGGTCCTCATCTCCCACTGGTAACCTCTCAAACGAACCACAAACACTTGGGCTCTGAACTTGTTTAGCCTACTAAAACTTCCAACGTACACAGCCTCTCCTGCTCAATCTGGCCAGAGCTCAACACGACGAATTGCGAACGTCCAAGGATTGCTCCTACACTAAAGGTGCCGGCCCTGAAAGCTCTTGCTGGTCCTCATCTCCCACTGGTAACCTCTCAAACGAACCACAAACACTTGGGCTCTGAACTTGTTTAGCCTACTAAACTTCCAACGTACACAGCCTCTCCTGCTCAATCTGGCCAGAGCTCAACACCGAAATTGCGAACGTCCAGCGATTGCTCCTACACTAAAGGTGCCAGCCCTGAAAGCTCTTGCTGGTCCTCATCTCCCACTGGTAACCTCTCAAACGAACCACAACACTTGGGCTCTGAACTTGTTTAGCCTACTAAAACTTCCAACGTACACAGCCTCTCCTGCTCAATCTGGCCAGAGCTCAACAGCGACATTGCGAATGTCCAGCGATTGCTCCTACACTAAAGGTGCAGCCCTGAAAGCTCTTGCTGGTCCTCATCTCCCCACTGGTAACCTCTCAAACGAACCACAAACACTTGGGCTCTGAACTTGTTTAGCCTACTAAAACTTCCAACGTACACAGCCTCTCCTGCTCAATCTGGCCAGAGCTCAACTCCGAAATTGCAAACGTCCAAGGATTGCTCCTACACTAAAGGTGCCAGCCCTGAAAGCTCTTGCTGGTCCTCATCTCCCACTGGTAACCTCTCAAACGAACCACAACACTTGGGCTCTGAACTTGTTTAGCCTACTAAAACTTCCAACGTACACAGCCTCTCCTGCTCAATCTGGCCAGAGCTCCACACCGAAATTGCGAACGTCCAGTGATTGCTCCTACATTAAAGGTGACGGCCCTGAAAGCTCTTGCTGGTCCTCATCTCCCACTGGTAACCTCTCAAACGAACCACAAACACTTGGGCTCTGAACTTGTTTAGCTACTAAAACTTCCAACGTACACAGCCTCTCCTGCTCAATCTGGCCAGAGCTCAACTCCGAAATTGCAAATGTCCAGGGATTGCTCCTACACTAAAGGTGCCAGCCCTGAAAGCTCTTGCTGGACCTCATCTCCCACTGGTAACCTCTCAAACGAACCACAAACACTTGGGCTCTGAACTTGTTTAGCCTACTAAAACTTCCAACGTACACAGCCTCTCCTGCTCAATCTGGCCAGAGCTCAACACCGAAATTGCGAACGTCCAAGGATTGCTCCTACACTAAAGGTGCCGGCCCTGAAAGCTCTTGCTGGTCCTCATCTCCCACTGGTAACCTCTCAAACGAACCACAAACACTTGGGCTCTGAACTTGTTTAGCCTACTAAAGCTTCCAACGTACACAGCCTCTCCTGCTCAATCTGGCCAGAGCTCAACTCCGAAATTGCGAACGTCCAAGGATTGCTCCTACACTAAAGGTGCCAGCCCTGAAAGCTCTTGCTGGTCCTCATCTCCCCACTGGTAACCTCTCAAACGAACCACAAACACTTGGGCTCTGAACTTGTTTAGCCTACTAAAACTTCCAACGTACACAGCCTCTCCTGCTCAATCTGGCCAGAGCTCAACACCGACATTGCGAACGTCCAGCGATTGCTCCTACACTAAAGGTGCCAGCCCTGAAAGCTCTTGCTGGTCCTCATCTCCCACTGGTAACCTCTCAAACGAACCACAAACACTTGGGCTCTGAACTTGTTTAGCCTACTAAAACTTCCAACGTACACAGCCCTCTCCTGCTCAATCTGGCCAGAGCTCAACACCGAAATTGCGAACGTCCAGCGATTGCTCCTACACTAAAGGTGCCAGCCCTGAAAGCTCTTGCTGGTCCTCATCTCCCACTGGTAACCTCTCAAACGAACCACAAACACTTGGGCTCTGAACTTGTTTAGCCTACTAAAACTTCCACGTACACAGCCTCTCCTGCTCAATCTGGCCAGAGCTCAACACCGAAATTGCGAACGTCCAAGGATTGCTCCTACACTAAAGGTGCCAGCCCTGAAAGCTCTTGCTGGTCCTCATCTCCCACTGGTAACCTCTCAAACGAACCACAAACACTTGGGCTCTGAACTTGTTTAGCCTACTAAAACTTCCAACGTACACAGCCTCTCCTGCTCAATCTGGCCAGAGCTCAACACCGAAATTGCGAACGTCCAGCGATTGCTCCTACACTAAGGTGCCAGCCCTGAAAGCTCTTGCTGGTCCTCATCTCCCACTGGTAACCTCTCAAACGAACCACAAACACTTGGGCTCTGAACTTGTTTTAGCCTACTAAAACTTCCAACGTACACAGCCTCTCCTGCTCAGTCTGGCCAGAGCTCAACACCGAAATTGCGAACGTCCAAGGATTGCTCCTACACTAAAGGTGCCAGCCCTGAAAGCTCTTGCTGGTCCTCATCGCCCACTGGTAACCTCTTCAAACGAACCACAAACACTTGGGCTCTGAACATTGTTTAGCCTACTAAAACTTCCAACGTACACAGCCTCTCCTGCTCAATCTGGCCAGAGCTCCAAACCGAAATTGCGAACGTCCAGCGATTGCTCCTACACTAAAGGTGCCGCCCTGAAAGCTCTTGCTGGTCCTCATCTCCCCCTGGTAACCTCTCAAACGAACCACAAACACTTGGCCTCTGAACTTGTTTAGCCTACTAAAACTTCCAACGTACACAGCCTCTCCTGCTCAATCTGGCCAGAGCTCAACTCCGAAATTGCAAACGTCCAGGGATTGCTCCTACACTAAAGGTGCCAGCCCTGAAAGCTCTTGCTGGTCCTCATCTCCCACTGGTAACCTCTCAAACGAACCACAAACACTTGGGCTCTGAACTTGTTTAGCCTACTAAAACTTCCAACGTACACAGCCTCTCCTGCTCAATCTGGCCAGAGCTCAACACCGAAATTGCGAACGTCCAAGGATTGCTCCTACACTAAAGGTGCCGGCCCTGAAAGCTCTTGCTGGTCCTCATCTCCCACTGGTAACCTCTCAACGAACCACAAACACTTGGGCTCTGAACTTGTTTAGCCTACTAAAACTTCCAATGTACACAGCCTCTCCTGCTCAATCTGGCCAGAGCTCAACACCGAAATTGCGAACGTCCAGGGATTGCTCCTACACTAAAGGTGCCAGCCCTGAAAGCTCTTGCTGGTTCCTCGATCTCCCACTGGTAACCTCTCAAACGAACCACAAACACTTGGGCTCTGAACTTGTTTAGCCTACTAAAAACTTCCAACGTACACAGCCTCTCCTGCTAAATCTGGCCAGAGCTCAACACCGACATTGCGAACGTCCAGCGATTGCTCCTACACTAAAGGTGCCAGCCCTGAAAGCTCTTGCTGGTCCTCATCTCCCACTGGTAAGCTCTCAAACGAACCACAAACACTTGGGCTCTGAACTTGTTTAGCCTACTAAAACTTCCAACGTACACAGCCTCTCCTGCTCAATCTGGCCAGAGCTCAACACCGAAATTGCGAACGTCCAGGGATTGCTCCTACACTAAAGGTGCCAGCCCTGAAGCTCTTGCTGGTCCTCATCTCCCACTGGTAACCTCTCAAACGAACCACAAACACTTGGGCTCTGAACTTGTTTAGCCTACTAAAACTTCCAACGTACACAGCCTCTCCTGCTCAATCTGGCCAGAGCTCAACACCGACATTGCGAACGTCCAGCGATTGCTCCTACACTAAGGTGCCAGCCCTGAAAGCTCTTGCTGGTCCTCATCTCCACTGGTAACCTCTCAAAACGAACCACAAACACTTGGGCTCTGAACTTGTTTAGCCTACTAAAACTTCCAACGTACACAGCCTCTCCTGCTCAATCTGGCCAGAGCTCAACTCCGAAATTGCGAACGTCCAGGGATTGCTCCTACACTAAAGGTGCCAGCCCTGAAAGCTCTTGCTGGTCCTCATCTCCCACTGGTAACCTCTCAAACGAACCACAAACACAAACACTTGGGCTCTGAACTTGTTTAGCCTACTAAAACTTCCAACGTACACAGCCTCTCCTGCTCAATCTGTCCAGAGCTCAACTCCGAAATTGCGAACGTCCAAGGATTGCTCCTACACTAAAGGTGCCAGCCCTGAAAGCTCTTGCTGGTCCTCATCTCCCACTGGTAAGCTCTCAAACGAACCACAAACACTTGGGCTCTGAACTTGTTTAGCCTACTAAAACTTCCAACGTACACAGCCTCTCCTGCTCAATCTGGCCAGAGCTCAACACCGACATTGCGAATGTCCAGCGATTGCTCCTACACTAAAGGTGCCAGCCCTGAAAGCTCTTGCTGGTCCTCATCTCCCACTGGTAACCTCTCAAACGAACCACAAACACTTGGGCTCTGAACTTGTTTAGCCTACTAAAACTTCCAACGTACACAGCCTCTCCTGCTCAATCTGGCCAGAGCTCAACTCCGAAATTGCGAACGTCCAAGGATTGCTCCTACACTAAAGGTGCCAGCCCTGAAAGCTCTTGCTGGTCCTCATCTCCCACTGGTAACCTCTCAAACGAACCACAAACACTTGGCCTCTGAACTTGTTTAGCCTACTAAAACTTCCAACGTACACAGCCTCTCCTGCTCAATCTGGCCAGAGCTCAACACCGACATTGCGAACGTCCAGCGATTGCTCCTACACTAAAGGTGCCAGCCCTGAAAGCTCTTGCTGGTCCTCATCTCCCACTGGTAACCTCTCAAACGAACCACAAACACTTGGGCTCTGAACTTGTTCAGCCTACTAAAACTTCCAACGTACACAGCCTCTCCTGCTCAATCTGGCCAGAGCTCAACACCGAAATTGCGAACGTCCAGCGATTGCTCCTACACTAAAGGTGCCAGCCCTGAAAGCTCTTGCTGGTCCTCATCTCCCACTGGTAACCTCTCAAACGAACCACAAACACTTGGGCTCTGAACTTGTTTAGCCTACTAAAACTTCCAACGTACACAGCCTCTCCTGCTCAATCTGGCCAGAGCTCAACACCGACACTGCACCGAAACGTCCAAGGATTGCTCCTACACTAAAGGTGCCAGCCCTGAAAGCTCTTGCTGGTCCTCATCTCCCACTGGTAACCTCTCAAACGAGCCACAAACACTTGGGCTCTGAACTTGTTTAGCCTACTAAAACTTCCAACGTACGCAGCCTGTCCTGCTCAATCTGGCCAGAGCTCAACACCGAAATTGCGAACGTCCAGGGATTGCTCCTACACTAAAGGTGCCAGCCCTGAAAGCTCTTGCTGGTCCTCATCTCCCACTGGTAACCTCTCAAACGAACCACAAACACTTGGGCTCTGAACTTGTTTAGCCTACTAAAACTTCCAACGTACACAGCCTCTCCTGCTCAGTCTGGCCAGAGCTCAACACCGAAATTGCGAACGTCCAAGGATTGCTCCTACACTAAAGGTGCCAGCCCTGAAAGCTCTTGCTGGTCCTCATCTCCCACTGGTAACCTCTCAAACGAACCACAAACACTTGGGCTCTGAACTTGTTTAGCCTACTAAAACTTCCAACGTACACAGCCTCTCCTGCTCAATCTGGCCAGAGCTCCACACCGAAATTGCGAACGTCCAGCGATTGCTCCTACATTAAAGGTGCCGGCCCTGAAAGCTCTTGCTGGTCCTCATCTCCCACTGGTAACCTCTCAAACGAACCACAAACACTTGGGCTCTGAACTTGTTTAGCCTACTAAAACTTCCAACGTACACAGCCTCTCCTGCTCAATCTGGCCAGAGCTCAACTCCGACATTGCAAATGTCCAGGGATTGCTCCTACACTAAAGGTGCCAGCCCTGAAAGCTCTTGCTGGTCCTCATCTCCCACTGGTAACCTCTCAAACGAACCACAAACACTTGGGCTCTGAACTTGTTTAGCCTACTAAAACTTCCAACGTACACAGCCTCTCCTGCTCAATCTGGCCAGAGCTCAACACCGAAATTGCGAACGTCCAAGGATTGCTCCTACACTAAAGGTGCCGGCCCTGAAAGCTCTTGCTGGTCCTCATCTCCCACTGGTAACCTCTCAAACGAACCACAAACACTTGGCCTCTGAACTTGTTTAGCCTACTAAAACTTCCAACGTACACAGCCTCTCCTGCTCAATCTGGCCAGAGCTCAACACCGAAATTGCGAACGTCCAGGGATTGCTCCTACACTAAAGGTGCCAGCCCTGAAAGCTCTTGCTGGTCCTCATCTCCCACTGGTAACCTCTCAAACGAACCACAAACACTTGGGCTCTGAACTTGTTTAGCCTACTAAAACTTCCAACGTACACAGCCTCTCCTGCTCAATCTGGCCAGAGCTCAACACCGACATTGCGAACGTCCAGCGATTGCTCCTACACTAAAGGTGCCAGCCCTGAAAGCTCTTGCTGGTCCTCATCTCCCACTGGTAACCTCTCAAACGAACCACAAACACTTGGGCTCTGAACTTGTTTAGCCTACTAAAACTTCCAACGTACACAGCCTCTCCTGCTCAATCTGGCCAGAGCTCAACTCCGAAATTGCGAACGTCCAGGGATTGCTCCTACACTAAAGGTGCCAGCCCTGAAAACTCTTGCTGGTCCTCATCTCCCACTGGTAACCTCTCAAACGAACCACAAACACTTGGGCTCTGAACTTGTTTAGCCTACTAAAACTTCCAACGTACACAGCCTCTCCTGCTCAATCTGGCCAGAGCTCAACACCGACATTGCGAACGTCCAGTGATTGCTCCTACACTAAAGGTGCCAGCCCTGAAAGCTCTTGCTGGTCCTCATCTCCCACTGGTAACCTCTCAAACGAACCACAAACACTTGGGCTCTGAACTTGTTTAGCCTACTAAAACTTCCAACGTAAACAGCCTCTCCTGCTCAATCTGGCCAGAGCTCAACTCCGAAATTGCGAATGTCCAGTGATTGCTCCTACACTAAAGGTGCCAGCCCTGAAAGCTCTTGCTGGTCCTCATCTCCGACTGGTAACCTCTCAAACGAACCACAAACACTTGGGCTCTATATCTATGAACTTGTTTAGCCTACTAAAACTTCCAACGTACACAGCCTCTCCTGCTCAATCTGGCCAGAGCTCAACTCCGAAATTGCGAACGTCCAAGGATTGCTCCTACACTAAAGGTGCCAGCCCTGAAAGCTCTTGCTGGTCCTCATCTCCCACTGGTAACCTCTCAAACGAACCACAAACACTTGGGCTCTGAACTTGTTTAGCCTACTAAAACTTCCAACGTACACAGCCTCTCCTGCTCAATCTGGCCAAAATTCACCAACGAAATTGCGAACGTCCAGCGATTGTCCTACACTAAAGGTGCCAGCCCTGAAAGCTCTTGCTGGTCCTCATCTCCCACTGGTAACCTCTCAAACGAACCACAAACACTTGGGCTCTGAACTTGTTTAGCCTACTAAAACTTCCAACGTAAACAGCCTCTCCTGCTCAATCTGGCCAGAGCTCAACTCCGAAATTGCGAACGTCCAGGGATTGCTCCTACACTAAAGGTGCCAGCCCTGAAAACTCCTGCTGGTCCTCATCTCCCACTGGTAACCTCTCAAACGAACCACAAACACTTGGGCTCTGAACTTGTTTAGCCTACTAAAACTTCCAACGTACACAGCCTCTCCTGCTCAATCTGGCCAGAGCTCAACTCCGAAATTGCGAATGTCCAGTGATTGCTCCTACACTAAAGGTGCCAGCCCTGAAAGCTCTTGCTGGTCCTCATCTCCCACTGGTAACCTCTCAAACGAACCACAAACACTTGGGCTCTGAACTTGTTTAGCCTACTAAAACTTCCAACGTACACAGCCTCTCCTGCTCAATCTGGCCAGAGCTCAACTCCGAAATTGCGAACGTCCAGGGATTGCTCCTACACTAAAGGTGCCAGCCCTGAAAGCTCTTGCTGGTCCTCATCTCCCACTGGTAACCTCTCAAACGAACCACAAACACTTGGGCTCTGAACTTGTTTAGCCTACTAAAACTTCCAACGTACACAGCCTCTCCTGCTCAATCTGGCCAGAGCTCCACACCGAAATTGTGAACGTCCAGGGATTGCTCCTACACTAAAGGTGCCAGCCCTGAAAGCTCTTGCTGGTCCTCATCTCCCACTGGTAACCTCTCAAACGAACCACAAACACTTGGGCTCTGAACTTCTTTAGCCTACTAAAACTTCCAACGTACACAGCCTCTCCTGCTCAATCTGGCCAGAGCTCAACTCCGAAATTGCGAACGTCCAGGGATTGCTCCTACACTAAAGGTGCCAGCCCTGAAAGCTCTTGCTGGTCCTCATCTGCCACTGGTAACCTCTCAAACGAACCACAAACACTTGGGCTCTGAACTTGTTTAGCCTACTAAAACTTCCAACGTACACAGCCTCTCCTGCTCAATCTGGCCAGAGCTCAACACCGACATTGCGAACGTCCAGGGATTGCTCCTACACTAAAGGTGCCAGCCCTGAAAGCTCTTGCTGGTCCTCATCTCCCACTGGTAACCTCTCAAACGAACCACAAACACTTGGGCTCTGAACTTGTTTAGCCTACTAAAACTTCCAACGTACACAGCCTCTCCTGCTCAATCTGGCCAGAGCTCAACACCGAAATTGCGAACGTCCAAGGATTGCTCCTACACTAAAGGTGCCGGCCCTGAAAGCTCTTGCTGGTCCTCATCTCCCACTGGTAACCTCTCAAACGAACCACAAACACTTGGGCTCTGAACTTGTTTAGCCTACTAAAACTTCCAACGTACACAGCCTCTCCTGCTCAATCTGGCCAGAGCTCAACTCCGAAATTGCGAACGTCCAGGGATTGCTCCTACACTAAAGGTGCCAGCCCTGAAAGCTCTTGCTGGTCCTCATCTCCCACTGGTAACCTCTCAAACGAACCACAAACACTTGGGCTCTGAACTTGTTTAGCCTACTAAAACTTCCAACGTACACAGCCTCTCCTGCTCAATCTGGCCAGAGCTCAACACCGAAATTGCGAACGTCCAAGGATTGCTCCTACACTAAAGGTGCCAGCCCTGAACGCTCTTGCTGGTCCTCATCTCCCACTGGTAACCTCTCAAACGAACCACAAACACTTGGGCTCTGAACTTGTTTAGCCTACTAAAACTTCCAACGTACACAGCCTCTCCTGCTCAATCTGGCCAGAGCTCAACACCGACATTGCGAACGTCCAGGGATTGCTCCTACACTAAAGGTGCCAGCCCTGAAAGCTCTTGCTGGTCCTCATCTCCCACTGGTAAGCTCTCAAACGAACCACAAACACTTGGGCTCTGAACTTGTTTAGCCTACTAAAACTTCCAACGTACACAGCCTCTCCTGCTCAATCTGGCCAGAGCTCAACACCGACATTGCGAACGTCCAGCGATTGCTCCTACACTAAAGGTGCCAGCCCTGAAAGCTCTTGCTAGTCCTCATCTCCCACTGGTAACCTCTCAAACGAACCACAAACACTGAACTTGTTTAGCCTACTAAAACTTCCAACGTACACAGCCTCTCCTGCTCAATCTGGCCAGAGCTCAACACCGAAATTGAGAACGTCCAAGGATTGCTCCTACACTAAAGGTGTGGACCTGAACGCTCTTGCTGGTCCTCATCTCCCACTGGTAACCTCTCAAACGAACCACAAACACTTGGGCTCTGAACTTGTTTAGCCTACTAAAACTTCCAACGTACACAGCCTCTCCTGCTCAATCTGGCCAGAGCTCAACACCGAAATTGCGAACGTCCAGCGATTGCTCCTACACTAAAGGTGCCAGCCCTGAAAGCTCTTGCTGGTCCTCATCTCCCACTGGTAACCTCTCAAACGAACCACAAACACTTGGGCTCTGAACTTGTTTAGCCTACTAAAACTTCCAACGTACACAGCCTCTCCTGCTCAATCTGGCCAGAGCTCAACTCCGAAATTGCGAACGTCCAGCGATTGCTCCTACACTAAAGGTGCCAGCCCTGAAAGCTCTTGCTGGTCCTCATCTCCCACTGGTAACCTCTCAAACGAACCACAAACACTTGGGCTCTGAACTTGTTTAGCCTACTAAAACTTCCAACGTACACAGCCTCTCCTGCTCAATCTGGCCAGAGCTCAACACCGACATTGCGAACGTCCAGCGATTGCTCCTACACTAAAGGTGCCAGCCCTGAAAGCTCTTGCTGGTCCTCATCTCCCACTGGTAACCTCTCAAACGAACCACAAACACTTGGGCTCTGAACTTGTTTAGCCTACTAAAACTTCCAACGTACACAGCCTCTCCTGCTCAATCTGGCCAGAGCTCAACAGCGACATTGCGAACGTCCAGCGATTGCTCCTACACTAAAGGTGCCAGCCCTGAAAGCTCTTGCTGGTCCTCATCTCCCACTGGTAACCTCTCAAACGAACCACAAACACTTGGGCTCTGAACTTGTTTAGCCTACTAAAACTTCCAACGTACACAGCCTCTCCTGCTCAATCTGGCCAGAGCTCAACACCGAAATTGCGAACGTCCAGCGATTGCTCCTACACTAAAGGTGCCAGCCCTGAAAGCTCTTGCTGGTCCTCATCTCCCACTGGTAACCTCTCAAACGAACCACAAACACTTGGGCTCTGAACTTGTTTAGCCTACTAAAACTTCCAACGTACACAGCCTCTCCTGCTCAATCTGGCCAGAGCTCAACTCCGAAATTGCGAACGTCCAGCGATTGCTCCTACACTAAAGGTGCCAGCCCTGAAAGCTCTTGCTGGTCCTCATCTCCCACTGGTAACCTCTCAAACGAACCACAAACACTTGGGCTCTGAACTTGTTTAGCCTACTAAAACTTCCAACGTACACAGCCTCTCCTGCTCAATCTGGCCAGAGCTCAACACCGAAATTGCGAACGTCCAGCGATTGCTCCTACACTAAAGGTGCCAGCCCTGAAAGCTCTTGCTGGTCCTCATCTCCCACTGGTAACCTCTCAAACGAACCACAAACACTTGGGCTCTGAACTTGTTTAGCCTACTAAAACTTCCAACGTACACAGCCTCTCCTGCTCAATCTGGCCAGAGCTCAACACCGAAATTGCGAACGTCCAAGGATTGCTCCTACACTAAAGGTGCCAGCCCTGAAAGCTCTTGCTGGTCCTCATCTCCCACTGGTAACCTCTCAAACGAACCACAAACACTTGGGCTCTGAACTTGTTTAGCCTACTAAAACTTCCAACGTACACAGCCTCTCCTGCTCAATCTGGCCAGAGCTCAACTCCGAAATTGCGAACGTCCAGGGATTGCTCCTACACTAAAGGTGCCAGCCCTGAAAGCTCTTGCTGGTCCTCATCTCCCACTGGTAACCTCTCAAACGAACCACAAACACTTGGGCTCTGAACTTGTTTAGCCTACTAAAACTTCCAACGTACACAGCCTCTCCTGCTCAATCTGGCCAGAGCTCCACACCGAAATTGTGAACGTCCAGGGATTGCTCCTACACTAAAGGTGCCAGCCCTGAAAGCTCTTGCTGGTCCTCATCTCCCACTGGTAACCTCTCAAACGAACCACAAACACTTGGGCTCTGAACTTCTTTAGCCTACTAAAACTTCCAACGTACACAGCCTCTCCTGCTCAATCTGGCCAGAGCTCAACTCCGAAATTGCGAACGTCCAGGGATTGCTCCTACACTAAAGGTGCCAGCCCTGAAAGCTCTTGCTGGTCCTCATCTCCCACTGGTAACCTCTCAAACGAACCACAAACACTTGGGCTCTGAACTTCTTTAGCCTACTAAAACTTCCAACGTACACAGCCTCTCCTGCTCAATCTGGCCAGAGCTCAACACCGACATTGCGAACGTCCAGGGATTGCTCCTACACTAAAGGTGCCAGCCCTGAAAGCTCTTGCTGGTCCTCATCTCCCACTGGTAACCTCTCAAACGAACCACAAACACTTGGGCTCTGAACTTGTTTAGCCTACTAAAACTTCCAACGTACACAGCCTCTCCTGCTCAATCTGGCCAGAGCTCAACACCGAAATTGCGAACGTCCAAGGATTGCTCCTACACTAAAGGTGCCGGCCCTGAAAGCTCTTGCTGGTCCTCATCTCCCACTGGTAACCTCTCAAACGAACCACAAACACTTGGGCTCTGAACTTGTTTAGCCTACTAAAACTTCCAACGTACACAGCCTCTCCTGCTCAATCTGGCCAGAGCTCAACTCCGAAATTGCGAACGTCCAGGGATTGCTCCTACACTAAAGGTGCCAGCCCTGAAAGCTCTTGCTGGTCCTCATCTCCCACTGGTAACCTCTCAAACGAACCACAAACACTTGGGCTCTGAACTTGTTTAGCCTACTAAAACTTCCAACGTACACAGCCTCTCCTGCTCAATCTGGCCAGAGCTCAACACCGAAATTGCGAACGTCCAAGGATTGCTCCTACACTAAAGGTGCCAGCCCTGAACGCTCTTGCTGGTCCTCATCTCCCACTGGTAACCTCTCAAACGAACCACAAACACTTGGGCTCTGAACTTGTTTAGCCTACTAAAACTTCCAACGTACACAGCCTCTCCTGCTCAATCTGGCCAGAGCTCAACACCGACATTGCGAACGTCCAGGGATTGCTCCTACACTAAAGGTGCCAGCCCTGAAAGCTCTTGCTGGTCCTCATCTCCCACTGGTAACCTCTCAAACGAACCACAAACACTTGGGCTCTGAACTTGTTTAGCCTACTAAAACTTCCAACGTACACAGCCTCTCCTGCTCAATCTGGCCAGAGCTCAACACCGAAATTGCGAACGTCCAGCGATTGCTCCTACACTAAAGGTGCCAGCCCTGAAAGCTCTTGCTGGTCCTCATCTCCCACTGGTAACCTCTCAAACGAACCACAAACACTTGGGCTCTGAACTTGTTTAGCCTACTAAAACTTCCAACGTACACAGCCTCTCCTGCTCAATCTGGCCAGAGCTCAACTCCGAAATTGCGAACGTCCAGCGATTGCTCCTACACTAAAGGTGCCAGCCCTGAAAGCTCTTGCTGGTCCTCATCTCCCACTGGTAACCTCTCAAACGAACCACAAACACTTGGGCTCTGAACTTGTTTAGCCTACTAAAACTTCCAACGTACACAGCCTCTCCTGCTCAATCTGGCCAGAGCTCAACACCGAAATTGCGAACGTCCAGCGATTGCTCCTACACTAAAGGTGCCAGCCCTGAAAGCTCTTGCTGGTCCTCATCTCCCACTGGTAAGCTCTCAAACGAACCACAAACACTTGGGCTCTGAACTTGTTTAGCCTACTAAAACTTCCAACGTACACAGCCTCTCCTGCTCAATCTGGCCAGAGCTCAACACCGAAATTGCGAACGTCCAAGGATTGCTCCTACACTAAAGGTGCCAGCCCTGAAAGCTCTTGCTGGTCCTCATCTCCCACTGGTAACCTCTCAAACGAACCACAAACACTTGGGCTCTGAACTTGTTTAGCCTACTAAAACTTCCAACGTACACAGCCTCTCCTGCTCAATCTGGCCAGAGCTCAACTCCGAAATTGCGAACGTCCAGGGATTGCTCCTACACTAAAGGTGCCAGCCCTGAAAGCTCTTGCTGGTCCTCATCTCCCACTGGTAACCTCTCAAACGAACCACAAACACTTGGGCTCTGAAGTTGTTTAGCCTACTAAAACTTCCAACGTACACAGCCTCTCCTGCTCAATCTGGCCAGAGCTCCACACCGAAATTGTGAACGTCCAGGGATTGCTCCTACACTAAAGGTGCCAGCCCTGAAAGCTCTTGCTGGTCCTCATCTCCCACTGGTAACCTCTCAAACGAACCACAAACACTTGGGCTCTGAACTTCTTTAGCCTACTAAAACTTCCAACGTACACAGCCTCTCCTGCTCAATCTGGCCAGAGCTCAACTCCGAAATTGCGAACGTCCAGGGATTGCTCCTACACTAAAGGTGCCAGCCCTGAAAGCTCTTGCTGGTCCTCATCTCCCACTGGTAACCTCTCAAACGAACCACAAACACTTGGGCTCTGAACTTCTTTAGCCTACTAAAACTTCCAACGTACACAGCCTCTCCTGCTCAATCTGGCCAGAGCTCAACACCGACATTGCGAACGTCCAGGGATTGCTCCTACACTAAAGGTGCCAGCCCTGAAAGCTCTTGCTGGTCCTCATCTCCCACTGGTAACCTCTCAAACGAACCACAAACACTTGGGCTCTGAACTTGTTTAGCCTACTAAAACTTCCAACGTACACAGCCTCTCCTGCTCAATCTGGCCAGAGCTCAACACCGAAATTGCGAACGTCCAAGGATTGCTCCTACACTAAAGGTGCCGGCCCTGAAAGCTCTTGCTGGTCCTCATCTCCCACTGGTAACCTCTCAAACGAACCACAAACACTTGGGCTCTGAACTTGTTTAGCCTACTAAAACTTCCAACGTACACAGCCTCTCCTGCTCAATCTGGCCAGAGCTCAACTCCGAAATTGCGAACGTCCAGGGATTGCTCCTACACTAAAGGTGCCAGCCCTGAAAGCTCTTGCTGGTCCTCATCTCCCACTGGTAACCTCTCAAACGAACCACAAACACTTGGGCTCTGAACTTGTTTAGCCTACTAAAACTTCCAACGTACACAGCCTCTCCTGCTCAATCTGGCCAGAGCTCAACACCGAAATTGCGAACGTCCAAGGATTGCTCCTACACTAAAGGTGCCAGCCCTGAACGCTCTTGCTGGTCCTCATCTCCCACTGGTAACCTCTCAAACGAACCACAAACACTTGGGCTCTGAACTTGTTTAGCCTACTAAAACTTCCAACGTACACAGCCTCTCCTGCTCAATCTGGCCAGAGCTCAACACCGACATTGCGAACGTCCAGGGATTGCTCCTACACTAAAGGTGCCAGCCCTGAAAGCTCTTGCTGGTCCTCATCTCCCACTGGTAACCTCTCAAACGAACCACAAACACTTGGGCTCTGAACTTGTTTAGCCTACTAAAACTTCCAACGTACACAGCCTCTCCTGCTCAATCTGGCCAGAGCTCAACACCGACATTGCGAACGTCCAGCGATTGCTCCTACACTAAAGGTGCCAGCCCTGAAAGCTCTTGCTAGTCCTCATCTCCCACTGGTAACCTCTCAAACGAACCACAAACACTTGGGCTCTGAACTTGTTTAGCCTACTAAAACTTCCAACGTACACAGCCTCTCCTGCTCAATCTGGCCAGAGCTCAACACCGAAATTGCGAACGTCCAGGGATTGCTCCTACACTAAAGGTGCCAGCCCTGAAAGCTCTTGCTGGTCCTCATCTCCCACTGGTAAGCTCTCAAACGAACCACAAACACTTGGGCTCTGAACTTGTTTAGCCTACTAAAACTTCCAACGTACACAGCCTCTCCTGCTCAATCTGGCCAGAGCTCAACACCGAAATTGCGAACGTCCAGCGATTGCTCCTACACTAAAGGTGCCAGCCCTGAAAGCTCTTGCTGGTCCTCATCTCCCACTGGTAACCTCTCAAACGAACCACAAACACTTGGGCTCTGAACTTGTTTAGCCTACTAAAACTTCCAACGTACACAGCCTCTCCTGCTCAATCTGGCCAGAGCTCAACTCCGAAATTGCGAACGTCCAGCGATTGCTCCTACACTAAAGGTGCCAGCCCTGAAAGCTCTTGCTGGTCCTCATCTCCCACTGGTAACCTCTCAAACGAACCACAAACACTTGGGCTCTGAACTTGTTTAGCCTACTAAAACTTCCAACGTACACAGCCTCTCCTGCTCAATCTGGCCAGAGCTCAACACCGACATTGCGAACGTCCAGCGATTGCTCCTACACTAAAGGTGCCAGCCCTGAAAGCTCTTGCTGGTCCTCATCTCCCACTGGTAACCTCTCAAACGAACCACAAACACTTGGGCTCTGAACTTGTTTAGCCTACTAAAACTTCCAACGTACACAGCCTCTCCTGCTCAATCTGGCCAGAGCTCAACACCGACATTGCGAACGTCCAGCGATTGCTCCTACACTAAAGGTGCCAGCCCTGAAAGCTCTTGCTGGTCCTCATCTCCCACTGGTAACCTCTCAAACGAACCACAAACACTTGGGCTCTGAACTTGTTTAGCCTACTAAAACTTCCAACGTACACAGCCTCTCCTGCTCAATCTGGCCAGAGCTCAACACCGAAATTGCGAACGTCCAAGGATTGCTCCTACACTAAAGGTGCCAGCCCTGAAAGCTCTTGCTGGTCCTCATCTCCCACTGGTAACCTCTCAAACGAACCACAAACACTTGGGCTCTGAACTTGTTTAGCCTACTAAAACTTCCAACGTACACAGCCTCTCCTGCTCAATCTGGCCAGAGCTCAACAGCGACATTGCGAACGTCCAGCGATTGCTCCTACACTAAAGGTGCCAGCCCTGAAAGCTCTTGCTGGTCCTCATCTCCCACTGGTAACCTCTCAAACGAACCACAAACACTTGGGCTCTGAACTTGTTTAGCCTACTAAAACTTCCAACGTAAACAGCCTCTCCTGCTCAATCTGGCCAGAGCTCAACTCCGAAATTGCGAACGTCCAGGGATTGCTCCTACACTAAAGGTGCCAGCCCTGAAAACTCTTGCTGGTCCTCATCTCCCACTGGTAACCTCTCAAATGAACCACAAACACTTGGGCTCTGAACTTGTTTAGCCTACTAAAACTTCCAACGTACACAGCCTCTCCTGCTCAATCTGGCCAGAGCTCAACTCCGAAATTGCGAACGTCCAGCGATTGCTCCTACACTAAAGGTGCCAGCCCTGAAAGCTCTTGCTGGTCCTCATCTCCCACTGGTAACCTCTCAAACGAACCACAAACACTTGGGCTCTGAACTTGTTTAGCCTACTAAAACTTCCAACGTACACAGCCTCTCCTGCTCAATCTGGCCAGAGCTCCACACCGAAATTGTGAACGTCCAGGGATTGCTCCTACACTAAAGGTGCCAGCCCTGAAAGCTCTTGCTGGTCCTCATCTCCCACTGGTAACCTCTCAAACGAACCACAAACACTTGGGCTCTGAACTTGTTTAGCCTACTAAAACTTCGAATGTACACAGCCTCTCCTGCTCAATCTGGCCAGAGCTCAACACCGACACTGCGAACGTCCAAGGATTGCTCCTACACTAAAGGTGCCGGCCCTGAAAACTCTTGCTGGTCCTCATCTCCCACTGGTAACCTCTCAAACGAACCACAAACACTTGGGCTCTGAACTTGTTTAGCCTACTAAAACTTCCAACGTACACAGCCTCTCCTGCTCGATCTGGCCAGAGCTCAACACCGAAATTGTGAACGTCCAGGGATTGCTCCTACACTAAAGGTGCCAGCCCTGAAAGCTCTTGCTGGTCCTCATCTCCCACTGGTAACCTCTCAAACGAACCACAAACACTTGGCCTCTGAACTTGTTTAGCCTACTAAAACTTCCAACGTACACAGCCTCTCCTGCTCAATCTGGCCAGAGCTCAACACCGAAATTGCGAACGTCCAGCGATTGCTCCTACACTAAAGGTGCCAGCCCTGAAAGCTCTTGCTGGTCCTCATCTCCCACTGGTAACCTCTCAAACGAACCACAAACACTTGGGCTCTGAACTTGTTTAGCCTACTAAAACTTCCAACGTACACAGCCTCTCCTGCTCAATCTGGCCAGAGCTCAACACCGAAATTGCGAACGTCCAAGGATTGCTCCTACACTAAAGGTGCCAGCCCTGAAAGCTCTTGCTGGTCCTCATCTCCCACTGGTAACCTCTCAAACGAACCACAAACACTTGGCCTCTGAACTTGTTTAGCCTACTAAAACTTCCAACGTACACAGCCTCTCCTGCTCAATCTGGCCAGAGCTCAACAGCGACATTGCGAACGTCCAGCGATTGCTCCTACACTAAAGGTGCCAGCCCTGAAAGCTCTTGCTGGTCCTCATCTCCCACTGGTAACCTCTCAAACGAACCACAAACACTTGGGCTCTGAACTTGTTTAGCCTACTAAAACTTCCAACGTAAACAGCCTCTCCTGCTCAATCTGGCCAGAGCTCAACTCCGAAATTGCGAACGTCCAGGGATTGCTCCTACACTAAGGTGCCAGCCCTTGAAAACTCTTGCTGGTCCTCATCTCCCACTGGTAACCTCTCAAACGAACCACAAACACTTGGGCTCTGAACTTCTTAGCCTACTAAAACTTCCAACGTACACAGCCTCTCCTGCTCAATCTGGCCAGAGCTCAACACCGAAATTGCGAACGTCCAAGGATTGCTCCTACACTAAAGGTGCCAGCCCTGAAAGCTCTTGCTGGTCCTCATCTCCCACTGGTAACCTCTCAAACGAACCACAAACACTTGGGCTCTGAACTTGTTTAGCCTACTAAAACTTCCAACGTACACAGCCTCTCCTGCTCAATCTGGCCAGAGCTCAACACCGAAATTGCGAACGTCCAAGGATTGCTCCTACACTAAAGGTGCCGGCCCTGAAAGCTCTTGCTGGTCCTCATCTCCCACTGGTAACCTCTCAAACGAACCACAAACACTTGGGCTCTGAACTTGTTTAGCCTACTAAAACTTCCAACGTACACAGCCTCTCCTGCTCAATCTGGCCAGAGCTCAACAGCGACATTGCGAACGTCCAGGGATTGCTCCTACACTAAAGGTGCCAGCCCTGAAAGCTCTTGCTGGTCCTCATCTCCCACTGGTAACCTCTCAAACGAACCACAAACACTTGGGCTCTGAACTTGTTTAGCCTACTAAAACTTCCAACGTACACAGCCTGTCCTGCTCAATCTGGCCAGAGCTCACACCGAAATTGCGAACGTCCAAGGATTGCTCCTACACTAAAGGTGCCGGCCCTGAAAGCTCTTGCTGGTCCTCATCTCCCACTGGTAACCTCTCAAACGAACCACAAACACTTGGGCTCTGAACTTGTTTAGCCTACTAAAACTTCCAACGTACACAGCCTCTCCTGCTCAATCTGGCCAGAGCTCAACAGCGACATTGCGAACGTCCAGGGATTGCTCCTACACTAAAGGTGCCAGCCCTGAAAGCTCTTGCTGGTCCTCATCTCCCACTGGTAACCTCTCAAACGAACCACAAACACTTGGGCTCTGAACTTGTTTAGCCTACTAAAACTTCCAACGTACACAGCCTGTCCTGCTCAATCTGGCCAGAGCTCAACACCGAAATTGCGAACGTCCAGGGATTGCTCCTACACTAAAGGTGCCAGCCCTGAAAGCTCTTGCTGGTCCTCATCTCCCACTGGTAACCTCTCAAACGAACCACAAACACTTGGGCTCTGAACTTGTTTAGCCTACTAAAACTTCCAACGTACACAGCCTCTCCTGCTCAATCTGGCCAGAGCTCAACACCGACATTGCGAACGTCCAGCGATTGCTCCTACACTAAAGGTGCCAGCCCTGAAAGCTCTTGCTGGTCCTCATCTCCCACTGGTAACCTCTCAAACGAACCACAAACACTTGGGCTCTGAACTTGTTTAGCCTACTAAAACTTCCAACGTACACAGCCTGTCCTGCTCAATCTGGCCAGATCTCAACTCCGAAATTGCGAACGTCCAGGGATTGCTCCTACACTAAAGGTGCCAGCCCTGAAAACTCTTGCTGGTCCTCATCTCCCACTGGTAAGCTCTCAAACGAACCACAAACACTTGGGCTCTGAACTTGTTTAGCCTACTGAAAACTTCCAACGTACACAGCCTCTCCTGCTCAATCTGGCCAGAGCTCAACTCCGAAATTGCGAATGTCCAGTGATTGCTCCTACACTAAAGGTGCCAGCCCTGAAAGCTCTTGCTGGTCCTCATCTCCCACTGGTAACCTCTCAAACGAACCACAAACACTTGGGCTCTGAACTTGTTTAGCCTACTAAAACTTCCAACGTAAACAGCCTCTCCTGCTCAATCTGGCCAGAGCTCAACACCGAAATTGCGAATGTCCAGTGATTGCTCCTACACTAAAGGTGCCAGCCCTGAAAGCTCTTGCTGGTCCTCATCTCCCACTGGTAACCTCTCAAACGAACCACAAACACTTGGGCTCTGAACTTGTTTAGCCTACTAAAACTTCCAACGTACACAGCCTCTCCTGCTCAATCTGGCCAGAGCTCAACACCGACATTGCGAATGTCCAGCGATTGCTCCTACACTAAAGGTGCCAGCCCTGAAAGCTCTTGCTGGTCCTCATCTCCCACTGGTAACCTCTCAAACGAACCACAAACACTTGGGCTCTGAACTTGTTTAGCCTACTAAAACTTCCAACGTACACAGCCTCTCCTGCTCAATCTGGCCAGAGCTCAACTCCGAAATTGCAAACGTCCAACGATTGCTCCTACACTAAAGGTGCCAGCCCTGAAAGCTCTTGCTGGTCCTCATCTCCCACTGGTAACCTCTCAAACGAACCACAAACACTTGGCCTCTGAACTTGTTTAGCCTACTAAAACTTCCAACGTACACAGCCTCTCCTGCTCAATCTGGCCAGAGCTCAACACCGACATTGCGAACGTCCAGCGATTGCTCCTACACTAAAGGTGCCGGCCCTGAAAGCTCTTGCTGGTCCTCATCTCCCACTGGTAACCTCTCAAACGAACCACAAACACTTGGGCTCTGAACTTGTTTAGCCTACTAAAACTTCCAACGTACACAGCCTCTCCTGCTCAATCTGGCCAGAGCTCAACAGCGACATTGCGAACGTCCAGCGATTGCTCCTACACTAAAGGTGCCAGCCCTGAAAGCTCTTGCTGGTCCTCATCTCCCACTGGTAACCTCTCAAACGAACCACAAACACTTGGGCTCTGAACTTGTTTAGCCTACTAAAACTTCCAACGTACACAGCCTCTCCTGCTCAATCTGGCCAGAGCTCAACACCGACACTGCGAACGTCCAAGGATTGCTCCTACACTAAAGGTGCCAGCCCTGAAAGCTCTTGCTGGTCCTCATCTCCCACTGGTAACCTCTCAAACGAACCACAAACACTTGGGCTCTGAACTTGTTTAGCCTACTAAAACTTCCAACGTACACAGCCTCTCCTGCTCAATCTGGCCAGAGCTCAACTCCGAAATTGCGAACGTCCAAGGATTGCTCCTACACTAAAGGTGCCAGCCCTGAAAGCTCTTGCTGGTCCTCATCTCCCACTGGTAACCTCTCAAACGAATCACAAACACTTGGGCTCTGAACTTGTTTAGCCTACTAAAACTTCCAACGTACACAGCCTCTCCTGCTCAATCTGGCCAGAGCTCAACACCGAAATTGCGAACGTCCAGCGATTGCTCCTACACTAAAGGTGCCAGCCTGAAAGCTCTTGCTGGTCCTCATCTCCCACTGGTAACCTCTCAAACGAACCACAAACACTTGGCCTCTGAACTTGTTTAGCCTACTAAAACTTCCAACGTACACAGCCTCTCCTGCTCAATCTGGCCAGAGCTCAACACCGAAATTGCGAACGTCCAGCGATTGCTCCTACACTAAAGGTGCCAGCCCTGAAAGCTCTTGCTGGTCCTCATCTCCCACTGGTAACCTCTCAAACGAACCACAAACACTTGGCCTCTGAACTTGTTTAGCCTACTAAAACTTCCAACGTACACAGCCTCTCCTGCTCAATCTGGCCAGAGCTCAACACCGAAATTGCGAACGTCCAAGGATTGCTCCTACATTAAAGGTGCCGGCCCTGAAAGCTCTTGCTGGTCCTCATCTCCCACTGGTAACCTCTCAAACGAACCACAAACACTTGGCCTCTGAACTTGTTTAGCCTACTAAACTTCCAACGTACACAGCCTCTCCTGCTCAATCTGGCCAGAGCTCAACTCCGAAATTGCAAACGTCCAGGATTGCTCCTACACTAAAGGTGCCAGCCCTGAAAGCTCTTGCTGGTCCTCATCTCCCACTGGTAACCTCTCAAACGAACCACAAACACTTGGGCTCTGAACTTGTTTAGCCTACTAAAACTTCCAACGTACACAGCCTCTCCTGCTCAGTCTGGCCAGAGCTCAACACCGAAATTGCGAACGTCCAAGGATTGCTCCTACACTAAAGGTGCCAGCCCTGAAAGCTCTTGCTGGTCCTCATCTCCCACTGGTAACCTCTCAAACGAACCACAAACACTTGGGCTCTGAACTTGTTTAGCCTACTAAAACTTCCAACGTACACAGCCTCTCCTGCTCAATCTGGCCAGAGCTCAACAGCGACATTGCGAACGTCAGCGATTGCTCCTACACTAAAGGTGCCAGCCCTGAAAGCTCTTGCTGGTCCTCATCTCCCACTGGTAACCTCTCAAACGAACCACAAACACTTGGGCTCTGAACTTGTTTAGCCTACTAAAACTTCCAACGTAAACAGCCTCTCCTGCTCAATCTGGCCAGAGCTCAACTCCGAAATTGCGAACGTCCAGGGATTGCTCCTACACTAAAGGTGCCAGCCCTGAAAACTCTTGCTGGTCCTCATCTCCCACTGGTAACCTCTCAAACGAACCACAAACACTTGGGCTCTGAACTTGTTTAGCCTACTAAAACTTCACGTACACAGCCTCTCCTGCTCAATCTGGCCAGAGCTCAACACCGAAATTGCGAACGTCCAAGGATTGCTCCTACACTAAAGGTGCCAGCCCTGAAAGCTCTTGCTGGTCCTCATCTCCCACTGGTAACCTCTCAAACGAACCACAAACACTTGGGCTCTGAACTTGTTTAGCCTACTAAAACTTCCAACGTACACAGCCTCTCCTGCTCAATCTGGCCAGAGCTCAACACCGAAATTGCGAACGTCCAGCGATTGCTCCTACACTAAAGGTGCCAGCCCTGAAAGCTCTTGCTGGTCCTCATCTCCCACTGGTAACCTCTCAAACGAACCACAAACACTTGGGCTCTGAACTTCTTTAGCCTACTAAAACTTCCAACGTACACAGCCTCTCCTGCTCAATCTGGCCAGAGCTCAACACCGAAATTGCGAACGTCCAAGGATTGCTCCTACACTAAAGGTGCCGGCCCTGAAAGCTCTTGCTGGTCCTCATCTCCCACTGGTAACCTCTCAAACGAACCACAAACACTTGGGCTCTGAACTTCTTTAGCCTACTAAAACTTCCAACGTACACAGCCTCTCCTGCTCAATCTGGCCAGAGCTCAACACCGACATTGCGAACGTCCAGCGATTGCTCCTACACTAAAGGTGCCAA